>NW_004955422.1:24203481-24245532 GCF_000276665.1 Chinchilla lanigera | reverse complement strand
CTGGACAGTGATACTTGGGTTCTGGAGTCAAATCTCCCATGGTGACCTCTAAAGGGATATTCCCTTCAGTCTCCTATAAAATCTCAATCCACTCCTTACCAGTTATACTTTATAATTCAGTTTCCCACCTGCTACCATTTGCAGATTGCCGAATGTACCATAAGCTGGATAAGACCCTAACTTCCCTTCTGGAAAGGTGCAGCACTTTCCCCTTTCCTCCTTCCTCCTAAGGCCTATGCTGTCACCAAGCACCACTGGGCCAACGTAGGAGGGAGAGGTCCTGGGAGTGGGGGATGTTAAGGACCTGAGATGAGGGGCAGCAGAGGACCATGAGGTTGGGGTGCGGTGCAGGGGAGGGGTCAAGGTACGCATGGGCTGATCCGTGCCCATGGCTGCAGCTATGCCTCCTATTCTTGACAGCTTCCAGAAGCTGCTGCCTGATGAAGGAAGCTCTCAGCAGCTCTTATATCAACAGGGCTCTACCGCTGTGTGCCAAAGAACACCTGTCACATCCCCGCAGCCACACAGGGAGAATGTGGACGCTTCCCCCTGGCAGAGGCTTCCCACTCTCCTCTCACTGAGCACCTCCTACCTCTGGCCTCTCCATCACCAGGCTGGTCCACAGCTTCCTCGGATCTTGTGTGTTCACCCACATCCCTTACTGCCTCTCAGCTCCCAGAGTCCCTGCTTCCCCTGGAAGGAATTTCACCCCAGCCACTTGCACTTTCCCTCTGTGCTCCATTGCCCCCTGATCCCGTCACAACACCACAACCCTGGTGGGACACACAAGTGAGTTGGAACTTGGTCACCACCAATTCTCAGATCTCAAAATTCTGGGGACCCAGTTCCAACAGAATTGGATCCAGTTTTTCTGGGGTCTGCCCGCTCTGCACAGTGAATCCTTGGTGGCTGCTGCCTGGATCTCTCAGAATCCTCCTCTACAGCCTCCCCCATTTTCATTCAACAAAACTCAAAATCTTTCCACAGTTCAGGGGCAGGATAAAATGTGTCCACAGCCCCTGTCTTCTCTGGACCTCCAAACCTCTCCCTTGATTCTCTCTACCACCAAACTCCAGCCCGCTCGTCTAGGTCAGGTCCAGTCTCAGGCCCATCTGCAACATTTTCCCCCCACCCTTCCTCCCACATTATTCACCCCACTTTGGGTGCAGCTTGGCCTACACCCCATAATAATCCACAACATCTGATCCCTGCTGAAACTCGATACCCAGGAGGGTCCTTCTTAAGAACACAGACCCTGAGTGAGTGAGCTCCACAGTCAACGGTCCAAAGCTCTCAGGAGGTGTATAGCCCTTTCCTTCCCAACCTTTGCCAAAACCACTGGCCCTCTGCCACCCCTCCTAAGGGTTATTCCATGAGCCTGGAGCACTGGAGACTACTGGAGCAACACATTCAAACGTTGTTCATTCAACGCCAGTGTGATGTCCCCAACAGGACCCAAGAACTTTGAGATCTCAAACAGGCTCAGGGTGACGTAATTCATACATGTCAGGCAAAGGACAAACCTAGGCCTTCAGACGGGACGGGAAATGGGGGCCATAGTCTAGGTAACGTCCCCAAAGACCTCTCCAGGGCCTTGGAAAGCTGCTCGGTAAACTTTCCAGGGGCAAATTCTGCACAGTCAGAGAAATAGATGCCAAACATCATGGACAGTGATGTAGGAAATGACAAGAGTCGCCTTGAAGACACACTGAAAATGCATTTGGGTGTGAAGTCAAGGCAGATCCAGGAGGGTCTGATCCCTTTGAGATTGCAGATCCAGGAGGGTCTGATCCCTTTGAGATTGCGCCGGTCCTCGCTTTCTGCCCAAAGAGCTTAGGCCACCCACACAGACAGCAAAATTCTGGTCATCTTCAGGAGTCACAGAAGATTCCCTCTCTTAACCTATGTACTCTGAAGACCCTGGAGGTGCACATTACAAGGCTGCACCAAGGAAGTGCAGAAGGTGAAGTTAGAGCCAGAGAAGGACTGGGCCTCGCCCTCAGGCTTACTGATCCTGAAACATCAGTACTCACAGAAGAGAAAGAACCATGTGTCTGCCCTGGTGAGGCCAGTAGGAGACCCATCCCAGAAAAACAGGAATACTAAGGCCACAAAGCTTTTCAAGTTGAAGAGGCTCCACCAACATCCCTTCCACAGGTGTGCCTTGAGGTGACCTTACCATTGCAGATGCCACATTCCTGGAGAAAAGCCCCTCAGGCATGTCTGAGACAGAAGGTGACACTCACTGAGTCTGTCCCTACACTGGGCAGACTCCTGTTCTCCTCACCTGTGTGTAAGGAGACTGAGAAGGCCCTAACAGGGATCCCACCTAGTGATGCCCAGAGATCCTTAAAGGACCTTCCCACTGGACAGGGCAGCAGGAAGCCTTCCCAGAGACTGACATCCGGTCTCACTGGCACAGCCTGGGAGAAGAAGCATCCTGGGCACCAGCAGACGCAGCCTAGAAGTCCCCGTGATGCCTGCAACACCTGTCTTCCAAGACAGAGGAGAGCCAGGCCTTCAGCCAGGCATCGGGAGTGAGTTTCAGCAGGGAGCGGAGATGAGGTCAGTGAACCAGACTCAAGTCTGTGCCCCAGGTGCCCAGTTTCCAGACTCTTCCACTGATGGGCTTAAAGCTGCAAACAATTTGTCTTCTGTGGCATCCCACAGCTATCTCCACAACACGTCTCTTGGGGACAGGAGAGCTTCACAGATGTTAGGTGACCTAAAGGCAGACAGAGAGAGGATCCTGAGGCAGCACAAGACCAGGATCCAGAAACACCAGTACTCACAGAAGAGAGTGAGCTAATAGTGGTGAGGACAGTAGGAGACCCATCCCAGAAAAACATGAATACTTTGGGACCTCCACATCCTCCCAAGGCAGGGGAATGAAAGACACATTTGAGCAGAAACACTTTCAGACCTTTTCACAAAGGAAACCAGTTCATTCAGAAGGATACTTCCAAAGAAGCATGAGGACATTTTTACTATGGACTTTTCCCCAGAAAAGAATCAAAGAGTACAAGGAAACCCAGAGAAAAGGCAAGCCCGCATCGTCCTCTGGGCAGAGCCAGAGACCAGGCAAAAGCAGCTCAAGTGTGGACCACAAAATTGCTGAGACTCAAGCTCATGCAAGATGCTGGATTGATGCACAAAGCAAACAAGTTAGTTAAGGGTGAACTTTGTGCCTTGGGATTAAATCAGCACAAAGAGGAAGAAGATCAAGGCTCAGTGTCCCATGTTTACTGCAGCCACTAGCCTTGTGGACCCTCAGAGCACAGGAGAATGCTGGCATGTGCAGCCACCCCCAGATGCCACAGCTATGCTATCAGGGAGAGGCACCCAGTGACCAAGAGTCCTTCAAAACTGGACAGCTCGGGACTGGGGATTTAGCTCAGTGGCACAGCACCTGCATGGCAAGTGCGAGGTCAGGAGTTTGATTCCTGGTACCCAAAAAAAAAAAAAACCAAAACACTGGACAGTTCATCAGTGAACAACAGGGACATAACTGGAAATGGTGCTGTGCGGCCGGCCTGTGTTCCCATTTAGCCCATCACAGCTGAGGCCAACAGTGCGCAGGTCCTCAGGGCACCGGTAGTACTGCCTGAGGAATCAACTCCTTTAAGGAGCTGTCCAGTCTGCTCAGCCAGAAAATTTCTCGCCATTCTTTCCTGGTAGTAAAAGACATCTCCAAAAAAAATTAAGTACAAAAAACTTTTCTCATATTATCCATCCATGAAAATTACCATTGCCCAATATACCTACTTTTCCTCCCAAGAGGGTAATGGCTTCTGTCTTATCTGTGCTTGGTGACAGCCACGGCATCTCCAAGGGACGGGGTGTTGTGGTGTGTGACACAGAGGTGCAAACATACTCTTGCCCTGAGTTCCTCCACCGATCCTCAAGTTTCCCTAATGCCATCATTTCAGGAACAAAATGAAACTCTCACAGCTGAGGGAAACAGGATGATCACACTGCAGCATCTGGTTCAAACCATCATCCATCACTGTAGGGAGCGGGGGCCGAGACACCTCAGGCCAAAAATTCCCCCACAGGCTCCAGCAAAAGTAGAGCCCCATAGGTACACCTGTCTTAAAGTGGGTGGCACTGGGTGTAGGAGGACACTGAGCTCTGAGTTCTGAGGCCAGACAAATCTTGCCCTTAATCTCTTCATGGAGATACACGCTGCCTGTCCCTGCGTAGACCCTTCTCTTCCTGGCAAAGGCCAGGATGGAGACAGGCACACTTGGTTCAGCCTTATGGAAAGTTCAGAGGCCCCATTCCTGGGCCTTGGTCCGCCTCATGCTCTAGAGCCCTGATAAGGATAGAAAACACAGCTCTGTGTAGGACCCTGGGTGGGGAGTGCTCAGGGAGCCCGCTGAGGGCCATGTCCACCTCTGCTGCAAGTAAGCAGCGGCTCTGCTCTTGGGTACCCTCCCTCTGTCTATCGCACATCTATCTCACATCTGTCTCACTTCCAGGCCACAGTTCTGGGTGGATGGAACAGAAAGTGCCTGTGTGCAGGAATGTCCATTCCTGGGGACTGGGGACTGAGCTTAGTATGTGGAAATATGAAAGAAGCTGGAGCCAAGGAAGGAGCACAGGGCACGAGGACAATGAATAGTATGAGAAACTAGGCACGCCTGAAGTCGGTCTGCCATCCACCAGCATGGAAAGGAGACTTTACGGGCTCAACCTGAGAGCCCAGCTGTTCAGATCAAACATCACGGAGCTGGAGAAACCACCTGCAGCTCTCACACAAAAGGCCAGAATCAAGAGGGAGCAAGGCAAACTGGAGAAGATTAAGTCATGTAATCCATCTGATAAGTGCCTCTGTGCCCACCTCACCCATTTTAGAGGAAAAAAGCTCAGGCAAGGAAACATGATTTAAGTTTGATGACCCTTACATAGGTATGTACACAGACGCAGGACACTTCTTGGACTAGGGGACTCAGACATGTGAAGGGGCTGCCCTCATACACCAAGGCTTGCCTGAGTCCCAGCCCATGCTTACCGCAGAGACCACGGGGAAAGCGGCATCCCACAGGGTGTGCATAGACAAGAAGGCTAGAAATTACCTGTGCAATGGGCTCGGCTAGGGGAGCAATGTCTGCTCTGCCCTCACTCTGCTTCCTGCGTGGTTTCCCTTCCTCTGGGACAGCATCCTTATTGGAAAGCAGAGGCACCCAAAGGCAAGGAGAGGAGCAGCCATTTCTCCAGAGAGTACTCCCTGTGCTGTGTGGCATGCCTCATTCCTGGGGTGAAGGCTGACTCAGACGAGGAGAAAGAATCCTGCCCCACATGTGTGATTGGGTTGGTACCTCCAGTCTGGCTGCAAGTGCCCTCGCCTTCCCTGGAGCCAGATCCTCTCTCGGGGGCCTGGATTCTTCCATCAGCCTACAGAGGAGCCCCAGGCGTAAGAGTGGAGCCAGCACTTGAAGGAGAGGCCCTGGACCACAGAGTGGCCCAGTCCCTTGAAAACTAAGAAGAAAGTGGCACACATTGGGGACCCTGACCTCAGAAAGGCTTATGCCTGGCGCGGCTGGGTTCTCAGGACCCCATGATGTATGTTCTGGAATGTGGAGGACCTGGACGTGGACCCCAGGGCTCCTGCCAGGAAAAGTGCTATAAGCTGGATAAGCAGATGGGCCAGGCACAACACGCAGAACTATGCTCTTTTTTCCTCCGATGGCAGTTTCCACAAGGTGTAATAAAGTCAGCAGTGAAGACCTCCAGACACCTCCCAGAGGACCTCCAAAGAGAGCTCCTAGACAGCACACAGAGACTTCTCACTGCCCCATGAGTGTTTTATATACTGAAACCTTCCTCCAAGACTTCCCACAGGACGCTCACATGGCCCTGAGTTCTCATGTTGCCACTCAGAGACCCTGCACAGAGATTCCCAAAGAGCCGCCCCACGCAAGACCATGCAGAGACACCTTCACAGACCTTCCACAGAGCCCTCACACACAGGCCTCTCAGGCACATCCTGTGCCCCCACAGGCCCTGACACTGAACCTACCACAGAGTTTTCCCATGGGGCCTCCTCATAGAGGCCTGACAGGCAGACCTCCTACCAAGACTTCTCCCAGACACCCCATATAGAAGCCACAGAGAGTTGTCCCTGCCCCATAGTCCATCCATGCAGACCTCACATGGAAACTTTCTAGGGCACTCCAGATGGAAATCTCACAGGGAGTCTTCACAGAGACCTCACTTGGGCTTCTTTCCAGAAACAAGGCACAGAGACCTCATACAAACATGTCACACATCTTTAGGAGCCTGATCAGCCACTTTGACAGGTCCTTCCCTGATGAGATGGAATCACTGAGCAAACTGGCAGCACAGGCAGGATTATCATGAGATGTCCCCCTGAGGACCCCAAGACACACAGACACTGTCAGCATCTCACCAGATCGCATCCTGTGCCAGGGGAAATGGTCACAATGTCGTTTCTTTTGTAATGCCTTTTCCTCTGGGTGGGCTTTGGGGGAGCGGGAAGAATTACAGATCCTCTGTGCAGACCTCCAAAATCCTTTCTCTCACAGGGTTTTCCCATTAGCATGAAATATGGTCCACAAGTGTAGAGAATCACAAAATTCAAACATGAATAAAATTCAAACAAATAAATGATTGTCCACCTCCAAGGAAAGAAATACTTGATCTGTCCAAGTTGATATCATCCAGCAAATTTATAGCAGCGTCACCTTCCTTATTTCACTGAGGGAAAAGTCTGAACACGAGATGATTTGCTTCTCTGCTTTGGACATATGATAAAGACCCATAGCAAATGTACCTGAGACAGATTACAAACCAGCAAAGAGGGAACTAGGCTCACACTGGCCTCCAGGGTGCCTGGCAACTATAACATTAAGCTAACAGTCAACTGACTGGTTGAAGAGACTCCTGGAGAGGTGACTGGATCATACAACACTACACTCATCAGCGGAAAGTCATGTTCAGACACGGGGCCCAGCTGGAGTACAGTCACTCTGGACAGGACTTCAGGAGCTACACCTCTCACTTGCCCGCTTCCCTGTACCTCCTTCCCAGGTGCCATAAAGGGAACAGCTTTGCTCCACATTGGCCTCCTGCCATGCTGCTTCTGCATTGCAGCCAGAGAATCACAGACTGAGACTTCAGGAACCGTGAGCCAAATTCAGCCTCTCCTGCTGTAAGTGCTGCGTGTCGGGTATTTGGCACTAGCAATGAGAAAGCTGGCTAACAGAGCTGCTGACACAGGAGTTTCTGCTTAACACCTGGCATCAGGTCTGTGGTGCATGTTTCGTGTTTAGCAAGCTGAATCATGTAAAGACTATAAAAACAGGTCAAGTATCTGCAAATATTCATTTTTTATCCCATGGAAAAATTGTATATCATTTTTTAATTAATTAAGTTTATTTGTACATTTTAGGTATACATAAGGAACACACTCATTACAGAGAATTTGTATCTGTATATCATATAACTTGATACTTTTTCCCTATTTCTCTACCTTCCCTTCAACCCTTCTTACCCTTCTTATTTACAAAAGCTTTGTTTCCATTGTTTTCTTTCTTTTCTCATTTCTTGTCTTTTCACTTCCTTCCTTTCCCACTCCTGCTCGCTAGTTCCCCTTTCCATTAGAACATTTTCTTCCTGTTTCACAATATCTATCTCATATTTTGGTCCTTATTTACACTTTCATTTTCTCACACCAGAGAAATAACGTGGTATTTACACGTGTGTCCATTTTAATTCACATAAGAGTACGTTCTCAAGGTGCATCCATTTGCAAAGAAATGTCTGAAGTTTGTCCTTCTTTATGGGTGAATACTAATCCATTATATTAAAAAATCACATCTTTTTATCTATTCATCAGCAGATGGGCATCTGGCTATTTCCAAGATTTAGCAATTACAAACTGTGCCACCATAAACATGGGTGCATATATCAATGTGGCATGATGCTTTTAATTCTTTCTGGAAGATACCAAGAAGGGGAATAGCTGGATCAAATAGGACCTCTAGTTTTAGTTTTCTGAGGAACCTCCACACTGATTTCCATACTGGTTTCACCAGTCCACACTTCCACCAACAGTGGAGAGAGTTCCTTTTTCCTCACAGCCCAGCCAACATTTCCAATTGACTGATTTCTTGGTAAAGGCCATTCTTTCTGGAGTAAAATGGAATCTCAGCGTTGTCTTAATTTGAGTCTCTGGAGTGAACAGTGACACTGAACATTTTTCATTTATTTATTTACCATTTTTATGTCTTCATCTGTTAAGTGTCGATTCATTTCAGATGTCCATTTTTTGATTGAGCCTTGGGGAGGGTCTTTTGATTGACCCAATTGGGGAGGGTCTTTTTTTTTTTAAGTTCTTTATATATTTTAGAGAGTAATCCTTTTTCTGAGGAACAGCTGGCAAAAACTTTTTCCCACACAGTGGGTTGTCTCTTCACTTTGTTGGTTTCTATTCCTATCTAAAAACTTTTTAATGAGATTGCAGTTGGTGACATTTTGTGACAGTTCCTGTGCCACAGGGGTTTTATTCATAAAGTCTCTGCCTACACCAAGGTTTTGAAGAATTCTGCCTGTTCTCTCTTTCAGCAGATTGAGTGTTTCAATTTTAATATTTAGATCTTTAATCTGCTTTGATTTTGCTTTAGTGCATGGCAAAAGATAGGGGTCTAGTTTTAATTTTCAGCACGTAGAAAGCCAGTTGGCCCGGCACCATTTATCAAAGAGGCTATCTTTCCTCTAGTGAACGTTTTTGGCACCTTGGTAAAAAACAAAGTGACCAAATATGTCTGGAGTTGTTTCTGCATCTTCCAATCTGTTCCACTGATCCTTAGGCCTGTTGATGGCCCCTGCCCTGCCTTTGTTGCCCACAATTGCCTTTGCTATTGCAGGTGTCTTCATAATCCAAATTAATTTTGGCTTGTTTTCTCTAATTCTGTGAGATATGATGGTGGAATTTTGACTGAGACTTCATTAAATCTGTATAACAATTTTGCAAAAAGGGTAATTTTCACTCTATTGGTTCTTCCTATCAAAGAATAAAGAATACCTTTTTGTTTTCTGATATCCACTTCCATCTCCTTTCTTAGAGAGCTGTAGTTTTCAATGTAGAGGTATTTTACATCCTTTGTTACCTTGATTCCAGAGTATTTCATTTTGTTGGATGCTATTTTGCAAGGTGTGTTTCCCTAATTTCTTTCTCAGTGAGTTTGTTATTTGTGTACAGGAAGGCTGTTCATATTTGAGTGCTGACTTTGTATTTAGCTACGCTACTGAATTTGGTTATTAAAGTCTTTAGGTGGCTTTTCAGTGTTCTTATATGTAGATTATCATGTCATCTGAAAATAATGATAATTTAACTTGTTTGCTATCTTTATTCCTCTTATTTCTTTCTTTTGTCTAATTGCTCTGGCTAATGTTTCCAGAACTATAATGAAGAGAAGTGGTGATAATGAGGGTCCTCGTCCTGTTCCTGATTTTAGAATGAAAGCATCATTTTTGAACATTTCACATGGTATTGGCTGTAGATTTGTCATAGATGACTTATCAGATTAAGTTAAAGACATGCTATTCCAATTTTCCGTAGGATTTTTTTTTCCATGAATGGGTATTGGACTTTGTCAAATGGTTTTTCCGCATCTATTAAGATGAACATGTGCTTGGTCCTGTTAAGTACATTTATTGATTTGCATAAGTTGAACCATCCCTGCATCCCCAGGATGAATCCTACTTTTTCATGGTGTATAATCTTCTTGATGATTTTCTGCATTCTGTTCGTCTGTGTCTTATTGAAGCCTTTTACATCTATGTTCACTAAGGAGATTGACCAGTAGTACTCTCTGTTGGTAGGATCCTTCTCTGGTTTTGGTATCAGGGTAATACTTGCTCCCAGGAATTAGTTAGGGAGTATTGCTCCTTTTCAATTTCATTAAAGAGTCTGAAGAGTCCTGGTATTAGATCCTCTCTAAATTTCTTGTAGAACTCAGCTGTGTACCCATCAGGACATGGCCTTTACTTTCTGGTGGTTTTTTAAATTACATCTTCAATTTCCCTGACTCATAATAGGTTATTTTGAATTTTTATATCTTCTTGATTTAGCTTTGGTAATTCATATGTTTCTAGGAATCTTTCCATTTCATCTGTGGTTTTCATCTGCTTAGAGTGCAGGTTCTCAAAGTAGGTATTGAAAGTCTTCTGGATTTCTGAAGAATCCATTGTGATTTCACTCTTTTTTATTCTAAAGAGAAAAGAATGAAACAAAATAACAAAACAAAGACAAAAACAAACAATTCAAAAACTATAAAAATGATACAGAACTTCAAAACGATAGGAAATCAACAGTGGTTGTTGTATTACTTATTGTTATCTTCAAAGTAGTTGCTCAGATTACCAGATATAGGTATGCAAGATTGATCAAACAATTAAACACTACCTGTTCCTTGCAATAAAGCACTAGGAATTAGTAGTACAATTATCTTAGCTATCTTGTGTATATATAAGGTTGGCTGTTTGTCTACATTTATTTTTTCCTTTCCTTTCTTTCTTTCTTTTCTCCTTTCACTCATCCCAGTTGTTCTTTCCTATTGAGGAGTTTCTTGCCCTTTCACAATATCTATTGTACCTTCAGATTTTATTGAGTCTTTCAGGTTCTTACCCTAGGGAGACAATAAGGTGTTTACACATGTGGGTCTGATTTATTTCACTTATGACTATGGTCTCCAGTTGCATCCATTTAGTTATAAAAGCCTCTAGTTTACCTCTGTTTGTAGCTGAGTAATATTCTATTGGATAAAAATACCACATCTTTTTTATCCACTCCTCAGTGGATGGGCATTTGGGCTGTTTCCAAGATTTTGCTATGACAAATTGTACTGCTATAAACATGGGTGCACATGTATCGCTGTGGCATGATGTTTTTAATTCGTCTGCGAAAATACCAGGAAGGGGAATAGCAGGGTTAAACAGGACCTCTAATCCTAATTTTGTGAGGAATCTCCGGGCTGATTTCCAAAGTGGTTGTACCGGTCTACATTGCCACCAACAGTGAAGAAGGGTTCCTTTATCCCTGCAGCCCTCCAGCATTTGTTGTTGGCTGCGTTCTTCATGGCAGCCATTCTTACTGGGCAATTTCACCCTTTTGAAGCCTGACTACATGGATTTGAATCTTTAATTTTTTATAAGGTTGGCTGTTTGTCTACTTTATTTAATATTTCAAAGAACCAAGTCTTGGTTAATTGATTTCTTGTATCATTTTCTTAGTCTCAATTGCATTGATTTCTGCTGTGATCTTTATAATTTCCTCCCTCATACATTCTTTGGGTTCAACTTGCTCTTCTTTTTGTAGCAGACTGCGGTTCAACATTAGCTCATTCTATTTTTCTCATGTGGCAATTCACTGCTACAAATTTCTCTCTTAAGACTGCTTTCTTTGCATCTCATAAATCACAGGCTGAAGTCCACTAACGTAGACCTTCACAGAAACTTCTAGGAAGTCTACTCAGAGCTCACAATGAAACTCTGTAAGGAGACCTCACAGGGAGTTCTCACCTAAAACCAGGCACACATGCTGATTAGGAACCTGAGCAGCCACCTCTTCAGAGGCCCTTCCCAGAGAAGTTGGAACCACTTAGCAAACTGATGGGATAGGAAGGACTGTCATGAGTTGTGCCCCTGAAAATCTCAAACACTCAGTTGTTGTCAGCATCACACAAGATGACATTAAAAAACAGAAAATAGGAAGGAATAAACAATAACTCCAATAAACATATCCATGCATCTCAATCAATGACTTTTATTCTGAAAGGTTCCACATGCATGTGTACCTATACCACACAGAAGCCAGCAAAGTAAAGCCCATGTACGTGAAGGACAGTTGGGAAAGACAAAAACATCAAAAGCAGACTGCATCTGATATGGAAACTCACTGAATGAGAACAGCGGCAGATTCAACTCTACTAAGGGAAAGATGCATTAATTAAATATCAAATATTCGAAAGCATCCTAAATTATATACCCAAAGAAAAAGACTGAGATTCATAAAACGACATGAGAATATAAAAACCATTTAAACTATTCATCAATTTAACCACCCTAGAATTGAAAACCTCTCAAAATTTTAAGGACTACAAAGGTCAATGAAATCCTTTCAAGGAAACATGTTCAAGCTATAGCAATAATATCTGAGGAATTCAAGGCTTCTCCTAAGAATAGAGAAAACAGAAATTCTCCAGTGAATTTATAAAAAGCTGTGCATTTGCAAATCACCAAGAATATTAAAATTTAAGTTGAAATGTCACCATGTTCTCCCACAAAAACATTAAATTTTTCATCATCAAAAGCCCAAAGTCTGCCCATTCCAACCTCACATATCCATGAGTCACATATCAGCAAGGTCAGCGGTAAGGCAGCCGGCAAACCTATGGAAATGATGCTGCAGGGCAGTTTCACGGTGTGGCTGGTGCAGCTGCACTTGTCGCACGGAAGAAGGTCTCTGTACATAGGGGTTCACTCTCTGCAGTTGCTGTCATGAAACTGTGGCTCACTTGGATGTGTGTAAAGGGGAAATTTGATGGCATTGGTAACAGGTACTTAGAGGACTTGGGTTCAGGTACAGGCACACTTGGTGCCCCACTGCCTCACTGGAGAAACCTGCGTAAGGACTTGTTTTCTCCACCAAGTTACAAACATGGGTTTTATTCCAAATACTCCTATTTTTGCATTTCTTCTGTACCACACTTGGTGGATACACGGTGAAAAACAGTCTTTGCCCTCTCACACAACACCATAGGCATATCATTATTTAACTCTATCTAGGCCTTGAAACATATTTTAGAAGAAACAAAGAACATATAATGCAGGCCCTCAAGGTCTTTATATTATAAAAACATACTACACGAGTGTGGTGGGTTCACAACTGGTGGTCAACTTGTAACACCCAGCTATACTGAAGAAGAGTGGTGGGGGGCGTGGGAGGCCCACCTGAGGATGGCTGCCCATACTGTAAGAGACAGAAGTGGAGAGGAAGAAGTAGAGAGGCTGTTGGAAGTGGGCAGAAGCTCTTGGGAAGCTGTTGGAAGCTGCTTGAAAGCTGTAGGGAGCTGCTGGTTTTCTTGAGCTATTCTGCTGGAGGACCTTGTCATGCTGGCTTCCCTCATGAACTTGGCTGTTCTGGTTGGAAGAGGAGCTTGGGACCTCATTGCCGCTGAGAATAGCTATGGTTCACTTTGCGGGAGCTCTGGTCCTCACTTTGAGCATCATTTCCTGGCCCTGGAGGGGAAGATGGTGCACTGGTCAGTCTCCTGGAGTAGCTTGTTGAGCTGGCTTTTCTGAGGGCAGCTCAGCTGTTCTCATCCTTAGAGGGGCTTGGACCCTCACTGTTGCTGAGGATGGCTGTAGTAGTTTTCGGGGCAGCTCTGGTTCTTACTTGGAGTGTCACTTTCTGCTCCAGTGCAGATTCCTCAGCCTGCTAGCACAGGTCCTTCATTCCACTGGCACAGACTTTCTAGCTTCCACCACTGACCTTTGGGCCTTCCCAGTGAAGATCAGTGAAACAGGCCTACATGAGGCTTTGTCGTGGGCTCTTGGCCTCCAGTTTGACTCATGGGGGGAACTGCTATGGGCTTTATGTCTTCAGCAAGACTCTTGCAGGACATTACTGTGGGATCCAGGGCCTCAGCTGGATTCTTTTGTCTTTAATGTGTGAAGTAATCTCCTACACTCTCATTTTTATATTATTGTTTGGGTGACTACTATAAATAATCTTATAAAATATGTGTCCTGAACTGTAATGTTCCCCTTGCAAAACCCAAGACTACAATGAGTAACATTGTGGCCATTCTTTTAAGTTCATGATACACAGTATATTAATTACTATTCTCTTATTATTTTCTTATGTAATTTTATTTTTTTTCACAGAAAGTGCTTTTTAAGTTTTCTTCATTAATATCTAGTACCATTACATTAAGGTAAAAAATAAAGACACATAAAATACAAAGCAGGGAAAAGCACATTACAAAATCCATTGCAAGTAGCATTATTAATACTGAAATTATTGGAGCACTTCTAAAAACGCAAGACTAACACACTGTCTGTGATCAATAATCAAACACTGTAGCACTGGTATTTCCAAATAATATGCAATTCTTTAAAAAAAAGCCAGGAGTTGGATGACACTTGCCTTGCCATCCAAGCCACACTCATGAACCTCAGCAGATACTGGGGAAGTGGGACAGTACTGCTCCTGTGTCTCTCACACTGTTACAGGAGCAGCAGCAGTGGCAGGACAGGTAGCACCAGACCTCAACACCTCACCAGGGCATGGTACACATTGGCAGGGCATTTAGAAGTACAGATACAGGTTAATTTTTATTGCTGCTATGTTGGAGGATGTTAAAAGTCATCTTTGATTAGCTCAGGAGGTCACATGAGTTCTGAGTCAACAGAAGGAGGTTCTCAGGAACTTCTTGCCTAGAGAAGAGTGTACAGATCTACTTTTCCTCTCTTCTCCAATAAGAAAAACTACAAACCCTTGAAATGATCCAAGAACACTCAAAGAACAACTTTGAAATACAGTAAAAAAAATAATAGCTTGGCATCCTAGTCCCTACAACAACACAATTGGTGGGCCCCCAACCTGGGAACATGAACCAGGCAGATAAAAACCTTCCTCCCAGAACTGATCTTAACTCCTCTGTTGGCACAAACTCACCCCCATTCCCAGCATGACTTCAGGGGGCTGTGCTAGATTTAGAGCTCTAGGGACAGTTCACAGCCACCTCCTCCTGTTTGGCAACCTCAAGATGCTTTTCTCCATCTAAGGATGCACTGTAGGCCCAGCCAGAAGGAGCCTGCCACCATCTTATGACCCATTCCAAGATGAGATGCAAACACATAGGTCACAACCTACTCTTCTCCATACCTGATATTCAGAGGAAGACTGCCCAAGGAAGGTGGTCACAGTGCCCAAAGTATGCACTCATAGATGTTCACAAATGGACTCACCAGGACAGAGATGTCTGGGCTGGATAGAGAATCTTGTACATCTGGGTAAACTCCCACTGCAAGAGGAACTTGTTCTGCAAACAGCTTCACAGGAGGCCTGCTCCACTTCCCTCAGTGCTCCTCAGCTCCTTGTGTTGGGGCTCAGGGCTGGTTCTCTGAAGATGCAAAAGAGCAACACTCAACCCAGATTAGCTGCATTCCCAAAAACCAACAGGCTTGAAAAACAAAACAAAACTGACACAAGCAGGTAGGCAGGTAGTACTGTTTTAAAAAGCCAGGAGTTGGATGACGCTTGCCTTGCCATGTAAGCCACACTCAAGACTCTCAGCAGATATCAAGGAAGTGGAACAGAACCTACTCCTGAGTCTCTCACACTGTTACAGGAGCAGCAGCAACTGTACGGGAGGTAACAAAGAAGACAACTGAAACCTTCTTCTGATTGGAAGAGTTGGAACAATTTAGCCCATCTCTGACTGCCTACTACCCTTACTGTTATTAGCCAATCAAAACACAAATATGAAGGCTTGTTGGCATAAACCTATAAACCCAGCACTCTAGGGGGATGAGGGAAGGAGAAAGGGTGTTGTAGCCCAGGCTGGCAATTTAGTGAATTAAGGAGATGCCACCTCAAAATAAATTATTTTAAAAGGCACGGATTGTAGCCCAGGGTTTAGACCCCAATACTGCCAAAAAAGGAAGGAAAAACTGAAGGAAGGAGGGAAGGCAGGAGAGTAGGTTGCAGCCAGTCAGGCAGTCAGGCACTTTGAGACTCCTACCAGCACATCCACAAAGGAAAAAACTGATCAGTGTGACTACATGGAATTAAGAATCTGTCTATGCAAAATCAACAAGAGAATGAAAAGATAAGCCACAGATTTTTTTAAAAAACTTTCAAAAAAGCCAGGCATGGTGGCGCACGCCTGTAATCCCAGCACTTGGGAGGCTGAGGCAGGAGGATCCTTGGGAATTCCAGACCAGCCTGGGCTACAAAGTGAGCTCACAGCCGGCCTGAACTGCACAGCGAGACCCTGTCTCAAAAAGACACAAACAAAACAAAACAACAACAAACCCTTTCAAAATATATATCTGAGAGGAATTTTATTTCAAAAACAAAGAACATTTCAAATTCAAACATATGGAAATGATCCAAGAAAAATGGATGAAAGACCTGAATACAAACCTTGCCAACAAAGATTTTGCTATGGCAAAATAAGAACCTGAAAAAACTGGAGTCACATGTGATTGTGGAATTAAAAATTATAAAATGACCAAAATGTGAAACACTGCAAGTACCAACTGCTGGCAAAAGGACATTTGCTCCTTGCTCATCAGAGTGCAAAATACTGTCACTTTGGAGGACAGCTCAGCACTTACTTTTAAATAAAATTAAACATCACTTCTCTGTAAAATCCAGTAATTGGGTTCCTGGATATTCATCCAATTTGTTTGTAAACAGAAGGAACCTTAAAGCCTGTGTACACATTTATAGCAGTTTACACATAATTGCAAACACCTGAGGGCAGTAACGATGTACTTTGACACCTGTGTAGATAAACTGTGGTACATCCCTACACTGGAACGTTCTGAGATTTTTTTAAGTGAGCTATCAAGCATGAAAGCAATGGAAAGTGATAGGATTCATGGAGCTGTTCTCAGGATACACACTGCATGGGTCCAACTGTCCAATTTCATGACATTCTGGAAAAGAAACAAGATGGTTAAAAACAAAATGATTGTCAGATAAGAAGGAGAGGGTAAATAGGCAGAGCATAGGGGACTTTCAGGGAGGTGAAAGAATTTGTATGATATAGTCATGGTGAATATCATTACCTCATTATACCAAAGAAATTACACCACTATATAGTTTTATGAGGTTTGGACTTCATACACCCTACCGCATGGTACAACACAGTGAACGATCTGTAAGCTATGAACTTAAAATTGTACAATATATACCTCATTCTACAGTGTGGTAATAGAAGAACCTGTGTTTGGTGATGAGAGGTTTTGGGGGGTCTTTCTGCTTTCTGGTCAACTCTTTCACTAATGGTTCTTTTTTTTTCCCCCTTTGTACTGAGAATTGAACTTAGGACCTTGTGCTTCCAGGGAGGCGCTTGTGCCACTGAGTTATGTCCCCGGCCCTCACTAACTGTTCTTAACAATGCTTACTTGAAAACAATCTGTGTTGCTATGCACACATGTCTATTTTGTTAAAAAGTCAGATTGTACATGTTAAGTTTCAAGGACGATTTCCTCTTGGAAATGCAAGGCTGACAAAGCAATCATTTTCTTAGTTTGGTTTGCATGTATAGTTACTTGTGTAATTTTAAACATCCACCTCTCCCTAGGTGATCATCAGATAAACCCAGGTGATCACAGACATTACTGTTTTATGTCTTCTAGTATTTGTTCTAGATCTCATCTACACTGGAATGTTCTGAGATCTTTTACAAGTGAGCTCAAAGTCATGGTAGCTTATTCATAAAAAGACACTTTATGTACCTTGACTTGGCTGGGCAGCTCTAAGTTTAATGGTACATATCTGGAGGGATGATACTTTCCCCACCTTCCATTTCCCTAAATTACCTCACAGGCATTCACTGTGTGTATGTCTGTGACACAACATAGTAAAAAAATAGTAAAACAGGGAACAGATGCATGTCTCACACACATTTAACAGTGTTAACTTTTGTCATATTTGCCCTGTTTTGTTGAATTATTTCAAATTGCTACCTTAAATTACTATTATATAATAGTAAACATTTTGGTTTTCATCTTCTTTGGGTTTTTGTTCCTTAATTTACAATACTGAAGGCTGAATGCAGGGCTTTCCTGCTAAGCTACATTCCCAGGCCTTTTAAAATAGTTTATCTTGAGACAGAGTCCTTAAATCACTAAGTGGCCCAGGTTAGGTTAGAACTGCAATTCTGCCTCAGCCTCCCAGAATTACAAGTGTGCTCTACCTCTACCACGCCTGGCATTTAGAATATATCCTTTCAACATAAGAACAAATATGACTCTTTAAAAAAGTATCAGTATATTTCCTTAATTTTTCTCACGTCCACTCAGATATGTGTTTCTGCAACTGTAAAATATGAGTACTGCTTTTTTTTTTTCCTTTTTTGCGCCTCACAGAATACAGTTGCGAATCCCTTACAGAAGTGACAAACTACTACTTCTGCCTGTCACTTAATTTCTCCCACCTGCTAATATCCTGGAGAATAAACTTCGTGGGAGAATAAACTTCATGGGAGGCAGCGCCTTGGGGAACCAGTAGCTCCCAAATGCTCACCCTGCGGCTCGGCATTCTGGGAACGTTAAGAGCGGTCACTGCGCCTGTGCAGACCCGGCCTTGCGTAGCCGTCTGCCCCACCTCCACCTCCGCCCCAAATGGGACCTGTGCGAAAACACGGCGGCCCCGGGTTCAGAGAGCGGTGACGCGAGGCACTGCTGAGCTTGGCGCTGGGCAGGGCCGGGCGCTTTGCTCAGGGTGGTGGCTGATGGGCGAGAGGCCGGGAGAAGGCGCTCCTGCTGTTATTTTTAGAAATCTCCGTGCGGGGAGATTTCTCTTGATGAGCTGCTATCCTCAGTACCAGACAAACGCCCGCCTTGCTTGGTATTTCACTGCGTCTTCAGAACGGCCGTGCTTGGTATAAACTTGCCATTAAAAACAAAAGTCAGGTAGGTATTGCTGGAGGTGAATTCTTCCGGACATGAGTACCTGAGGAGCGAGTGCGAGGAAAGTCTGTTTTACTTTCTGGCCCTTCTTCTTACTAATTAATATCCTACCAAACCCAGAGGTGCCAGTACCTCCCTAAAACCTTCATAGCAGAGTGGCCAGTCCCCAAATTGCGATGTACCATACCATGGCGAAGGGCACCAAGTGTCACCACAGGGAAAGTGGTGAGCTTTACCTGGGGTTTGTGGGCTCTGTGCAGAGCTCCTAGGTCAAATGAGGCTCCTGAGCCCCTCTACACTGTTCAGGTGTCTCAGCCCTCAAAGGCACAAATCGGTACTCTGTTCTTGTGCAGTGCTATCCAGTAGGAAATAATGGCAGACACATCTGTAATTTGGGAGATTTTAGTAACTGCAGTTTAAAAGGAAAAAAAAGAGGATCCGGAAAAGCTAACTCCACGGAAGTTAGTTCGTTTAACTCATTACGCTGAAAATAGTATCCTGGGGCACTGGCCAGCCTTCAGGGGACTCAGTAACTGCACTTGCAGTTCAGTAGCTACACGGCTGGGTAGCACACTTGTAGTGAATTGCAAGATTCAGATTTTGGGTGTTAGATGAAGACTTCCCATAAAGTGAACTTATTTCTCAGGCCCCAGTCCTAGGCCTTCTGGAGCAAAGCAGCTCTTGCAAAGCAGGACTCATCATCCCAGAAATTGCTCCCACCTAGAAGACCAGCCATTCTGACAGAGACCCCTCCATATCATCCCAGCAGAGGCAGAAGATTGTAAAAGTAACAGGTCTTGATTTCCTGTATAGCATGTGTCAGAATTGTAATACCACCATGTCCAGGCACCATCACAGGTTTGTGATGACAGATTATAGTTTGTTTTATAGTGAATTTTATAAAAGATGCTAGATCTATACATCTGCATGGAAAAATAGAAACAGAGATCTTTCTGAGGTTTTTGATAGCCACGGGAGAGTGTCAGACAGTTCTTAAAATAAATAAAACAACATAAAGATCAATATTAGTGCAAAAGTTAAAGCAAGCAGACTGCTCCATGGGGTGTAAATTATATTTGCTGTTCTTTAAGTGGGCGATTTAGGTGCTAAACTAATGTAGAGTGTTGTCTTTCTTCAGTAGAAATGGAAAATAAAATGCAGAGTGCAAACTTGATCCATACTGGTTTACTTACTTGTTTTTATTAGTACATGTTTGCAGTGTTAGGAAAAACAGACCTAACATGGGATGAAAAGGCGCCGAGAAGGTTTAGGAGTCAGTTTATTACACCAGTGGGCCTGACTGGGATCTCTCCCAAGGAGTCACAGCGATGCCCAGTGGAGTTTTCTGACTTTTGTAAGGAGAGTAAGTGGGGTAGGTACAAAGGTAGATTTGGCACCTTAAGATTGGAGGGTTGTGTGACATCATCGGTTGTCAAGGGAGTTTAAACATTTTGAGTTACACTGCAAGGTCGCTAGTTACACAAGGTGGGGTTACACAAAGGAAGAAATGTCCCATTATCAGGCTTTTCTGGATATGTCCATCTTGTTTTGGTGGGCCTTCTTGGAAGGCTTTATTTAAAATTTTCATTTCCCCTTCAGTACATAATCATTACATTTATAGTGGGGAGTTGGTACATGATACATCTGAATTCTTTTTTTGAAAGTTCCTATCTCTTCCCTACCTTTGATATATATTTTGTATATTTGATATACAAAAATTTTAGAACATGGATTGCCTTGTAAATGTATCCACATATAATTTGGAGAGACCCAAAGATAGGAATGGCATATCACTGATTTCACAATAGAGACATTTCTCTAGGGAAAAAGGAATCTTTAGCAAATGATGTGAAAAAATGAGCAAAAATATATTGATAAATTAGTGGTGTTTTTTATTAAATTGTGATGTCATGTCAAATGTTGTGTTGTCCAGATTAATGCAAGTCTAATAATATATTTTTTAGAGCAAAGAATGTCTTTTTATTTCTATCCCTGGAAAGTAGTGTACCTTAGTGTATTACTTTCCTATTGCTGGGACAAAGTACCTAACACCTAAAACAGAAAGGAAGAAAGGTTTATTTTGGGTCATGATTCCAGTGGGTTGGCCATAGTTGGGTTAGTGTGAAGGGGAGAAACGTCATGGAAGAAGATATCTGCTCTATCCAGGACAGCCAGAAAGGGATATAAGAAAAAGAGGGGTGTGTGTGTGTGTGTGTGTGTGTGTGTGTGTGTGTGTGTGCATGAGCCCCAGCGACCTCCTTTTCCAGCCAGATTCCACCACCTAACAGCACAATGTTATAAACTCACTAATGGATTAATCCACTGATGTGAATCATGCCACCATAATCCAATCACTTTCTAAAAGCCCCACCATAAGACTGTGAAGGAACATTTTAAAAAATCTAATGAATAGCGTAGTAATCATTTCACCATTAAGTACATTTTTATAGTTCTTCTGACATTTATTTTCTTCATAGGGTTTCATCACACTCTTAACAGAGTGGTATAAATTATGTGAATTTCACTAAGAGATCAAGTCTTTCAGAGTTCAACAGAGGTCCCAGGATGGTATGGCCAGTGAGAGGAGTCAGTTCAATCTCCTCCCTTCCTCCATTGACCTGGGACAGCCCAGCTGGCAAGAGAAGTCCGAGATCCACCTGTCCCTCCCTCCTTTGCAACACTAAGGGATTGGATATTTGCAGGAATGCCATCAACACAGTAGAACTCCATGGCAAACATGATGGATAGGTGGAATTACAGTTGTGGAATTATCACATGCAACATTAGCAATACGAGCCCACAGATGATTTCTAACCTTTTTCTGTTTATTATTACTCACCCTCTTCCTTTCCTTTTTCAACTGTCTTGCTTGCCTTTATACTTTCATGCAAGTAAACAATGTCTCTTCTCTATCTGGTTCACCTCAAAACTCCTAGACCTTCTCTTCCAACCCTTCCCTCCTGTGTCCTACAATTACAAAAAACCTGGATGATCATCCCATGCCCTCCAACCTTGCTCCTATTGTATTTAACCTCATTCATCACACCATCCTACCCCTATCCTCCTGAACTCTCCCCAAAAAGGAAAATCACTCTACTCAGTGAAAAATCATTCTATACAAGTTCATGGTATAAGTCAGACTATAGCATATTTCTGTAGATCTTCCTCCTAAGGTTATAGATACTAAGCTAATAGTTACCACAGTTTGTCAGTAGCCAGGCTATACTTGAGTCTATTGTTATTACCAACTGAACTACTTTAACCAGGATGTCATTGGACTGCTATAAGCAGTCTCCCCCACCCCATATGACAACACTGCAATTGTAAGGGGTTATAAACATCACCATATTCCAGTACTAAAGGAATGGGCACTATGTCAAATAGATAGGAACTCCTCAGTCTTAATATATCGGGAAGGAGGTAGGTTCTTGGGATAGATATAAAGGCCAAGAACCACCTACATCTAGAAGACACTCAGAGCAATAGACACCTCCTAGGAAAGCCTCAATACCAGGGATAAGGCTATTTAACATAAGAAATCTACATATATCAACACAAAACACAAAATAAAATAGAAAATGTCAAGATAAAGAAGCAAAATGCAATCCCAATTGCCTAGCCAACCCAGGACAAGTCCAGAGCACAAGGAGATAGGGGAAACTAGAAGCCAAGAAATGGAACTCTCTCAAATGATAGCAGCAGAAGAGAAAAAACAAATGGAAGAGGCTATACAAAAAATAATCTCAAAGGTACAAAAAGAAATGACTATCAAGAAATGACATTAAAGCAGACACAGATAAACAAATAGAGGAGCTCAGGAAAACAATGGAAAGCATGAATGCCAAACATAGACATGAAATGGAATCAATGAAACAGTTCCAAACAGGAACGCAGGAGATTAGAAACACTACTGAAAGTATATGCTGCAGATTGAATAAAGACAAGGATAGAATATCAGATCTAGAAAAAAGAATGTGACTAGCAACCAGAAAAAGAAAGATATCTTAAAAATCACAACAGACCATGAAAAATCAATCCAATAGCTATAGGATAAAGCAAAAAAGAACAACATAACATTGACTGGAATTAGTGAGAAAGCTAGAGATAGCACAAAAGTCATTAGAAACCTCCTCACAAAAATAATGGCAGAAAACTAACCAAAAATGGATAAAGAATTTGACATACAAATAAGTGAAACATATAGAACTCCAAATAGCCATAACCAAAATAAATCTACATGAAAGTATGTAATAATCAAGATTTCAGAAAGTCAGCACAAGAACAAAATATTAAAAGTAGCTAGAGAAAATAAACATATCAGCTATAAATGAAGGCCTAACAGAATCACAGCAGACTTCTCAAAACAAACCCTCAAATTAAGATCTTGGAGTGAGGTATTTCAAGCCCTAAAGGAAAACAATCTTCAACCCAGATTGACGTACCCCTCAAAACTATCTTCCAAAATTGCTGGATAAATAAGATATTTCCATGGCAAAGAACTGAAGAAATTTATGACAACAAACCAGCTCTACAGAATGCTCAGAAGGACATATTAGAACAAGAAAAATAAGATCAAAAACACATGAACACCAATAGAAAGAAGGTACCAGGTAGGGCAAACAATTAAACAAGGAGAAAGAGGAAAACAATACGAAAAAGAAAATCCAATACATGTCAGTTATAACCATCAATGTAAATGGTCTCAACTCACCAAACAGAAGAAACAGATTGGCAGACTGTATCAAGAAACAAAATCCAATAACACGCTACATTCAAGAAACACACTTAACCCAAAATGAAATTCACAGAGTAAAAGTCAAAGGATGGAAAATAATTGTCCATGCCACAGGAACCCACAAAAGAGCATGGGTAGCTATTCTATTTGCAGACAATGCAAACTTTAAGCAAAAACTGATCAAAAGAGACAAGGAATATTACTACATACTTGTTAAAGAAAAACTCCAAAAAAAGAGATAACAATCATAAATATTTATGCACCAAACACAGGTTCAACTAGCTACATAAAGCAAATATTAACAGACATGAAAAACCAAATAAGCACTAAGACAATTATTGTGGGGCTCTTAATACCCCAATCTCATAAACAGATAGATCAACTAGACAAAAAAAAATATTAGAATTAAACCAACTCCGTGAACAAATGGACTTGGTAGATGTCTACAGAGTTCCACCCTCAAAACATCTGAATACATTCTTTTCAGCTGCAGATGGAATATTCTCCAAAATAGATCATATATTAGCCGACAAAACATGTTTAAGTAAATGTAGAGGAATTGAAATCATCCCATGCATACTATCTGACCATAGCACAATGAAATTTGAAATCAATGACAAAGGAAATCACAAAAACTACATTAACATATGGAAATTAAACAACACCCTTCTAAACAACCAGTGGGTCACAGAGGAAATTAAAGTCAAAATTAAACAGTTATATACAATTAAATGATAATGCCAATACAACATACTGAAACTTACCAGATGCAATGAAAGCATTCCTATGAGGGAAATTTATAACGATGAACTCACACATCAGGAAAACAGAACAAGCTCAAATAAACAACCTAATGTTAAACCTGAAACTTCTAGAAAAAGAAGAACAAATCCAACACAAAGCTCATATGGGGGAAGAAATTATAAAGAAATCAATGCAATAGAGACTAAGAAAACAATTCAAGGAATCAATGAATTGAAAAGTTGGTTCTTTGACAGAATAAAATTGATAAACCATTAACCAACCTCATCAAAAGGAGGAAATTTTAAAAAAACACAAATTCAAGCAATTAGGAATGAAAAGATGGGGGCTGGAGATGTAGCTCAGCAGCACAGCACCTCCCTGGCACACACAAGGTCATGAGTTCAACTCCTGGTACCCAAAAAAAAAAAAAAAAGACAGGAATGAAAAGAGGAAAGTCACAATGGATCCTACAGAAATCCAGCTCATCAATACCTAACTATGAGAATCTGTATTCTAATAAGATGGTAAATGCAGAAGAAATACACAGATTCCTAAACACAATCAAATTGCCAAAACTAAATGATAATACAAAAATTCTAAATAATCTCAGTCAATGAAATTGAAAATGTAATTAAAAAATTACCAACAAAGAAAAACCTAGCCACTGACAACTGCCTGTTCAACTGACTGCTGAATTCTATAAGAAATTTATTTTTTTGGTCATTTTGAGACAGGGTCTTGCTATGCAATTTAGGCTGGCCTTGAGCTCACTTTGTAGCCCAGGCTGGTCTCAAATTCACAATGATCCTCCTGCCTCAGCCTCCTAAGTGCTAGGATAACAGGCATATGCCACCGCACCCAGCTTAAGAAATTTAGAGAAGAACTAATGACACTAATGCTGAAACTCATTAAATAAATTGAAATGGATGCAGTACTTCCAAAATCATTCCTGGAAGCAAGTATTACCCTGATTCTAAAACCAGAGAAAAAGGCAACCAAAAAAGAAAATTACAGGCAAATCACCCTAATGAACATACATGCAAAAATCCTTAATAAGATACTGGCAAACAGAATGCAGCAAATCAAAAAGATTATACATTATCACCAACTAGGATTCATCCCAGGGATACAGGGATGGTTCAACATACATGAGTCAAGAAATGTAATACACAATACTAACAGAACCAAAACTCACACGATCATCTCAATACATGCAGAAAAAGTAGTTGACAAAAGTCCAACACCCATTCATGATTTATAAAAATACTACAAGGGCCAGGGATATTGCTTAGTGGCACACCACCTGCCTGGCAAATGCAAGGTCCTGATTTCGATTCCTGGTACCAAAAAAAACAAAAAACTATAGAAAACTGGAATAGATGATCTCTACCTTAATATGATAAAAACTATCTTTGACAAACCAACACCTAACACCATATTAAATGGTCAAAAACTGAAAACTTTCACTCTAAAATCAGGAAGGAGACAGGGATGTCCATTATCACCACTCCCATTCAATATACTTCTGAAAACATTAGCCAGACAGCCATTAGGCAAGAGAAAAAAATAAAAGGAATAAAGATAAGAAAGGAAGAAGTTAAATTATCATTACTTGCAGATGACATGATACTCCAGATAGAAGACCCCTAAAACTCCACCAAAAGACTTGTAAATTTAATATCCAAATTTGGTAGTGTAGTAGGATACAAATTCAACACTACAAAGTCAGTTTTATTCCTGTACACAAGCAACAAACTCACAGAGAAATTAGGGAAAGCACACCCTTCACAACAGCATCTAAAAATACTTAAGAATCAATCTAACAAAGCATGTAAAAGTTCTCTATAGTGAAACTTACACTTAAAAAGGGAGATCGAAGAGGCTATCACAAAATGGAACGATATCTCTTGCTCTTGGATAGGAAGAACCAACATAGCGAAAATGGCCATACTCCCACAACTGCTATACAGATTTAATGCAATCTCAATCAAAATACTATTATTATACCTCACAGATCTAGAGACACCAACAGTCAAGGAGTATTCTTTTTTCCCCACAGTCCTGCTGGCATTTGTTATTGGTTGATTTCTTGATGATAACCATTCTTTCCAGGGTTATCATCAAGCAATCAACCAATAACACAGCCAGCAAGACTGTGGGGAAAAAAGAATACTCCTCGACTGTTGGTGGGAGTGTAAGCTGGTGAAATCACTATGGAAATCAGTGTGGAGATTCCTTTAAAAACTAGGATTAGAGATCCCATTTGACCAAAGTATTCCTCTTCTATCTTCACTGAAGAATAAAAAACATCATACCACAGCAATATATGTGCACCCATGTTTATAGCAGCACAATTTGTAATAGCTAAATCTAAGAAATAACCCAAATACCCATCAACTGAGGAATGAATAAAAAATAATGTGGATTTTTTTAATGTAATAGAGTACTTCTCAGATACAAAGGATAAACTGGAGACTGGAGACTTTTATAGGTAAATGGATACAACTTGAGAATATACTCAGAAGTGAAATACATCAGACCTATATGTGTAAACATTGTATTGTCTCACTAGTGTGAGAAACTGAGAGAGTAAATAAGATCCAAAATGTACAATAAATATTGTGAATTGGGAAGAAACAATTCAAAAGAAAAGATAAACTGATGGGGGAAACGGTAAAGGAAGAAATGAAAAAAGAAAAAAATATATTCATGCAAGAGTTAGTAAAGATAGTTATACAGCTAGTTTCTCTTAGTTCATTAAAAGATTTGTGCTAGTATTTTTTGAACAAGATATTATGCCTATAGCTTATGCTCTGAACAACTACTACAAAGACAATAATGTACAATATATTATTTATTGTAACTCTCCTAAGCTGTTTTAACTTTTATTATTTTTAATTTTTTTCTCTTTAAAACAGAGTTCAGTAAATACAAACGTTCTTGCATAAAAATAAAGTGATAAATGAAAGTGGAGAATTCTCTTCCATTTATTCACTCATTTCTTTCACTTTGTGCTCTACTATGTTCACAACACACTGGTCAAATTGACTGTGCAACCACCTTCAATCTTAAAATGCACAAGAAAAGAATGTAATGTAATTTAAGAGCTCATCTTAATGTGTCATTAATAGCACATTCCATGGCCAGTCTCATGTGAACAAGAGAAATTTTGTCAAGACAGTGCATGTGATATGATTTTTCTGCTGTTATATAAAGTATGAGTTCCTTCACAATTTCTCAAATTTATTAAACATTAGGGTTTTCTTTCTGGTATGCATTCTTATTTCATGTACTCTAAGAGCTGCTTTTCGAACAAAAGTTTTCCCACAGTTATCACATTCATAGGGTTTCTCCCCTGTATGAATTCTCTGATGCACTCTGAGAGTTGAATTTTGGGCAAAGGCTTTACCACACTCATTACACTCATAGGGTTTCTCTCCAGTGTGAGTTCTCTGGTGTGCATGAAGATGTGATTTCTGGGAGAAGGTTTTCCCACACGCATTACAACCATAGGATTTAATACCTGTGTGAATCCTCTGATGTACTCTGAGAGTTGAATTATAAGCAAATTGTTTCCCACATGTATTACATTCGTAAGGCTTTTCCCCTGTATGAACTCTTTGATGTGCACTAACATATGACCTCTCAGAGAATGTTTTCCCACATTCATTACACTCATAGGGTTTCTCCCCTGTGCGGGTCCTCAGATGGGCTCTAAGGTGGGATGTCTTGGAGAAAGTTTTCCCACATTCATTACATTCATAGGGTTTCTCCCCTGTATGAACTCTGTGATGTGCCCTGAGGGCCGAGTTATCAGCAAAAGTTTTCCCACATTCATTACATTCATAGGGTTTTTCCCCTGTATGAATTCTCTGATGTGCACAGAGGTGTGTTCTTTGGGAAAAAGTTTTCCCACATTCATTACATTCATAGGGCTTCTCCCCTGTGTGAATTCTTTGATGCACTATGAGAGCTGCCTTATAGACAAAAGTTTTCCTGCATATGTTACATTCATAGGGCTTTTCCCCTGTGTGAGTTCTTTCATGACCACTGAGGTATGATTTCTGAGAGAAAGTTTTTCCACATTCATTACATTCATAGGGTTTCTCCCCAGTATGAATTCTCTGATGGGTAACAAGGTGTGTTTTCTGGGAAAAAGTTTTCCCACATTCATGACATTCGTAAAGTTTCTCCCCTGTGTGAATTTTCTGATGTGCCCTGAGAGCTGAATTGTGGGCAAAAGTTTTCTCACAGTCATTACATTCATATGGCTTCTCTCCTGTGTGAACTCTTTGATGTACTCTGAGCGCTGAATTATGGGCAAATGTTTTCTCACAGTCATTACATTCATAGGGTTTCTCCCCTGTGTGAACCCTCTGATGTGCTCTGAAAGCTGAATTATAGGTAAAACATCTCCCACATTCATTACACTCATAGGGCTTTTCTCCTGTGTGAATTCTTTGATGTGCTTTGAGAACAGAAATATGGGCAAAAGATCTCCCACATTCATTACATTCATAGGGTTTCTCTCCCGTATGGATTCTCTGATGAGCTCTAAGCATTAAATTATCAGCAAATGCTTTTCCACATTCATTACAATCGTGAGGTTTTTCTCCTGTATGAATTCTCTGATGTGCACTGAGATGTGTCTTGTGAGAAAACGTTTTGCCACATTCAAAACATCCATAGGGCTTTTCACCTGTGTGAGTGCTCTGATGTGCTCTGAGATGAGATGGCTTGGCAACAGTTTTCCCGCAGTCAAAGCGTTCACAGGGTTTCTCTCCTCTAGGAACTCTCTGACGTTCTTTGACGTATCCCATCATAGAGGTTTCTCCATAATCACTGTCTTGAAAAAGTCTCATCTCTGTGTCTGTTCTCTGCTGTCCCATGACAGGAAAGGTGCAAGATTCTCCACAGCCAATTTTCAGATGCTCAAGGTTGTTTGACTTCTGACAGAAAGGTTCCCCACATGTATTGCATTCACAGAGTTTGAACTCCATCTGGTCTCCAGTATGCTGAACAGAGTATGACTGTGAGTGTAATAATATCCCAGATTTCTCATATTTATAAGTGTTCTCTCTCGAGTGCGTCCTCTGATGCCAAATGATATATGCTTTCTGAGAAAAAGATTTCTCACATTTTCCATACAGATCACATTGGGCATGTTTTTCTGGTGTTTTGTCATGTACTGTAAGATCTAATTTCTGGTATAAGGTATCTATGCATCCATTATATTCAAAGATATTACTGTCACTTTGTTTTTCAGGATATACTTTATGGGATGGGCTGTGACCCATGTTCTCTTCACATTTACTACTGTCTACAGCCTTCTGTCTTGTAACAAGTCTCTGAGATAGAATGAAGGGTGACTTTGCACTGAAATTAATACCATCTTCATTATATTCACTCTGTGTTATCACAGGCACGTGAAATTTATTGTATTTCATGATAGTGGTTTTGTTGCAGGATCCCCCATATTCATTAAGATCAGAATATTTCTCCATTAGATCAGATTCCCTATGTTCAAATAGAGCTATTTTATCACAAGTTTTCCTAAATTCATCATCCTCACAGGACTTATTTCCTATTGAAGAACTCTGAACTTTAATATAGACAGTCTTATCACATACATTTTTTTCAAACACACTGTGTTTAAAAGACTGCTCTAAGGTTTGAAACTTTTGATGAAGATCTTTTTTATAACCGAGAGCTTTCTCATTTTTATTATACTCATAAGATTTCTCTTCAGTGTGAGTTTCCTCAAGTTTAATATCAAGCTGCAATTTTCCACACACATTCATGGAATCAGCCTCCTTTCTTGAACAGTTTCCTTCAGTAATAATGAACTCAGAAATAACTGGAAGGTTCATGCCACATGAGTCACATTTACAGAGTATTTTTCCTGAAAAATCTGAAGCTATGCCCAGATTAAATGGTTTTCCTAAAACTTTCTGTCCTTTAGTCAGTGTTGAAGACATCTCTTGTCTTTCCTGATTTCCCTGTATGTGGACTTCAACTTTGTAGTATCCTAAAATGAGAAAAATTGAAAATATCTTATAAAGCTTACACTTCTTATGGAAAAGAACTTATAGCTACATGTTGTTATTATTTTACTCTATTATTTCAGGTCATATTTCCAAAGCTTAAATTCACGCACACCACCAGATATTCCCTTGCCCTCTTTTCATCCATATGGTTTCTAAAAGCAAGATATTATTTTCAGTGCCAACGAGAACAGAATAGAACCATTCCTCCCAGGTCTTCCTTGTTAAGATTCAAAATTCACAGACAAAGCAGATTTACAAATATATAAACATTCTTATAAAATGGAAAGAGTGGACCTCAGGACTTAAGAAATGGCACAATGGAGAATTTTAAAGCTTGTTTTTCTACTTTCCATATGTCCTATATTCTGTGCTAAAGAAACCAATACTCTGAAACTGGTAAAAGGCCCCTATAAGGAAAGCCTGTTCCTTCTAGCCAAGAAAAAGTAGCCTAACAGATCCGAAAACTTTTCTGACAAACCTAACACTGTCAGGCCAATGATGAAATACTTCTCCTGTGGTTCCACAGAGGCTAAGCAGGGAGCTAAGAACATTTGCACATTCTCATAATTTTTCACTCTACAAGATAAATGGGGAGCTTACAGGAAAAATAATGAAGAATTATTTTAAGAAAGTTTCATTCTGGGATATGCAAGCCATTGTCAAAATCCCACCCAGAACACATTCTTATTGAATATATGGAACAAATGTCTTAATCTCCAAGAGGAAGAAAAATAAACATGTTTTAAGGCACTGGTGGCCACTCACAAAAGCTAGAGGAAGGAAACAACAAAAACCAAAGAAGCAACATGGTAGACCCAGTACTACAAGTAGGAATGAGGTTGTAGCCCTTCTGATAACTACACCTCCAAAACCTGAGGATATAATATATAAAACATGAAACATTCAAGACAGACATCATCCCTGGATGGAAGACAAATCTTCACAAACCTAAAAGAAGACAAACACAAAAGATGATACTCAAAAATTATACTTAAAAATCAGTAAGAAAAGTTACATAAAGAAATACAGAATTGTAAATTATAAATTTCTAATTTCCTCCTAGAGAAAAAGAGGAAGTTTCATAGAAAATTTTTGGAGTGAATAAAAACAAAAACACAAAAGAATTTTGTTGGTTGCGGCTAAAACAGTACACATACTTGAAGGTAAATTGGTAATTTCAAAATGTGTATATTAGAGAAGAAAGATCCTGTCTCAGTTGCTTTTCTCTCCTTGCTGAGACAAAATACCCACTGCCCAAAGTTAAAAGAAGGAATGATTTATTTAGCTCATAGTTCATAGAAGTTCTAGTCCATAATTGGCTGGCTCAAAGGCAGGGTGACTCATGGCAGAGAGGCAACAGTTCATGCAGCAGAAGACAGCAAAGGCAATGAGAGAGTGAGATAAGCCTCTTCCTGTTCCTTTTATTATATACTGGGATTAGGGCAGTGCTAATCCAATCATGGACCGATCCAACAATCACCCACCCTTAATCCTAGCACCAAGAATCCTAGCATTGCACTGTGAATCAATCATACACTCTAGATTTAGACACCTCTGGAAAAACTCTGACTGCATAAGGCTTTAGGGGAACATCTAGACACAAACCATAACAGATCCCCAGACAGATACTTAAGTTTTCTCTTTAGGAAACTAGACATTGAGAAGCATCAAGGACTCCAAAAACAAATGCTGATAAGGGTGTTGGGAAAAAGTAACCTTTCTATATTGTTGCTAAGAATGTAAACTAGTAAACACTACTGAAGTCAGTATGGAGATTCACCAAAAAACTAAAAATACAAATTTCATTTGGTTCAGCTTACCTTTTCTAAGTATCTTTCTGAAAGAGTTAATGTCATCATATTATAGTGAGACATGCTTACCCATGTTTGTAGCAGTGCAATTCACAACAGGTAAATTATGGAGAAAGCCTAGAGGCCATGAACAGAAAAAATGTATAAAGAAAATGGGATGTACTCATACTGGAATATCATTCAGTAAAAATAAGAATAAATTTGAGTCATTTGTAGGAAAATAGGAGGATCTTCAAACCATAATGTTAAGTTAAATCTAACAAAGAAGGTAAAAGAAACACAGATAATACCATGTGGTTACTCTTACATGAGAAATCTAAGATAGTAATAAAGAGAAAAATAAAGGAGAGATAGTAGAAAAAAGGCAAATTTTGAGATGAAGAAAAGGATGTGCAGAACAGGGTTACAGTAAAAGACACACTGCCATTAGTGCCTTTCAAAATACCTCCTTCCCTTTGACCACACTTATTCCATTGTTTTTGACACTTTCTGAAGCAGTTTTGGAAGCCCTCTTGAGATATGATCAAAAATACTGCCAACGATGCTGTTGAGTGCCATCCAAAGGAAAGGCCCATTAGAACATTATGGTGTATCCTCATCGGTTTTATTCAAAATATCTGGTAAGTGTGACTTCTGTCACTTACTCAAAGTCAAACAACCATGAAAGGTAAGGGGTTTGAACTAATTCAGGCCTCTGAGGCAGCCATGACAGCACAACTGCAGACATCCACAAAAGGGATTTCCAATACTATTCCAAAAATTGCCAAATATGATGGGATGATTGTGTTTAAAGCAGAGGAAAATTTTGAAAGGAATTGACTTTGGCAAGGTGTCTTTTACTGTAAACATTTTAAAGATTAAACATTAACCTTATTTTTCAATCACTTCTTGTATTTATTTCTAAAAGTTCTAGAAGTTAGAAATCCAAGATGAGAATGCCAAATGACTGTGTTCTTGTGAGGGCCCACTTCTGGGTAACAGACGGCCACTCTATGTGTGCCTAGTGATGCACAGGAGCCAGCTAGCTCTCTGGCCTCTTGCAAGTGTGTTCTAGCCTCTTCATGGGGGCTCCACCCTCAGGACCCAAAGGTCTGAGCTCCAAAGACATCACTTCCTGATTAGGGTTTCAACATATGAATTGGAGTAAGGGGACCAAATATATAGTCCATGGCAAACTTGATGTCCATAAATTTGACAATTTACATGAAGTGAACAAATTTTTTGTAAGAAAAATAAATTTCCAAATTCCCTCTAAAAGAAAAAGATAATTTGAGAAGACTAATACCTTTTTAAAAATTGAATATATGAGGGAAAAGTATACACAGATATAGATTTTTGAAAAAAAATAGTTCCAGGACCCAATGGTTATAACTAGTGAATTCCATAAAATATCTGGGGAAGAACTAATACCAGTCATATAGAACCACTTCAAGGAAATAAAAATATGGAACTATTTTCTAAGTGATTTTATGAGGCCTGCATTATCATGGTAGGATGAGGGATAAAAAGGAACAGACCAATATTCACTATGAAATAAATGCAAAAATAGTTCATAGCAATATATAAAAATAAATCCTGGCTAAGGTGAATTTACTGCAAGAATGCAAAACTCCTACAGTATTAAAAGTCTCTCAATTTAACCCATTATATTAATAATCTAAAGAATTAAAGCAAGATCATTCAGTTGGTGGAAAATAATTTAACAAAATTTGAAAATCTATTCAACTTAATAAAAGGAATAAACAAAACACAGCTAACATAATGCTCTCTTTGAGAGTGAATGTTTTCACCTTCAGTCTAGAAAACAGACAAGGGTGTACCTGTTCACCACTACCTTCACTTAACAAAGTATCCACTGGATACAGTAACAGCAAAAAGAGTGAGTCTATGTAAATCACCACCAGCACACCCATAAACACAAAGTGAACTACATAAAAGCTCTTTGAACTACTGCCTCAGCTTTCCAGGGTAGTAGAATTACATGGCAGCTGCACTTTCTTTTTTATATATTGTGTAACAGATATGAGTTTTAAATATTTTTAAGTGAAAAATCTTTTGTAGGTTAATTTTATTAATTTCTAGATTTATCACACTATGTTCAGAGAAAATTGTTTGTGAACTATTATTGTGAATTAGGCTTACTGGAACTTTTACATTAGACTAATAACCACATTTTCATTTTCTTATTCCATGGGAACCTGAAAGTGTTAGTCTTCGCATTCAGCAAGTGGAGTTCTTAGACATATTATAAGGTCCTAATTTAATGGGTATTAAATTCTTAGAACTCCACTTTTTGTGTTTTTTTTGTCTTTCAAATTTTCAAATTTTTTTAACTTGCACTTTTGAGCTAGAGGTACTCCTTCTAATTTAATGTACTTAATTGCTTGAATTGAAATCTAAATGGTAACAGAATATGAAACTTTATTTCATTTCCACTGATACAACAACTTTATCCTTCTTTTATCATAATATAAGTTAGTCACACAGATATATCTTCTTTACCAAATCAATATGATTCAATTATTTATTTTTAGTGATTGGGAACTAAATAAAATTAGGTAAAGCTTTATATTACATTGTTTATCTGCTTCCTAAGAAATACTTTCAGTGTTTTATTTCTAATAATTAAGATGATTTTACTTTTTTCTAGAAATTACATTGAAAACTACAACTTTTTAAAATACCTGGAATTATTTACCAGTATAGACAAAGACTACTAGACACATGAAAAGACACTCAAGATCATTAGTGATAAAGGAAACTGTGCCCTCCTCAAATTCATATATGGACACCCTGAACCCCAGTATAACTAACTGTACTTGGACACAAAGTCTTGAAGAAAGTAGTGAACTGAACATGAAGTACTCAGGGTGGAACTCTGAAGCTAATGCCCTAGCAAGGAAAGGGAGACACACCAGAGTGCCCAAGTGCAGATGCGCACACATCCTCTCCTCTCCATGAGCATCTGCACAAAGGAAGACTATGTGAGGATAAAGCAGGAAGGGGACTCCAGGCCAGGGAGACAGGCATCACCAGAAACCAACTCTCCTGACACTTTCATGTTGGTCTTTCAGCTGCCAGAATTGTAAAGAAAAAAATGTAGTATTTGAGCTACAGAGCCAATGATATTATAATAGCCCAAGATGACTAACAAAGAAATGCAAAAGAAAATCACAGCAAGATACCACTTCATATCCACATAACTAAAATCAAAAAGGATGAATAGAAATTAGAACCCTCACACTGTCTTTAGGAATGAAAACTGGAGCAGTCAGTTGAGAAACCAATTGATGGTTCCTCAAACAGATAAACACTATCTGACCTCACAATTCCATCCTAAGTATATATATGTGAGAAATAAAAATTCAGGTCTGTGCAGAAACTTGTAAATATTGATATATACATAATGGTCAAGATGTGGAACCTTAAATGCTTACTGAATGATGAATACAGAAACAAAAAATGGTACATCTATACAATGGAATATTATTTGGCTATAAAAGGATGAATTACTGATATATGCTGTAACATTATAGTAACCAAAATAAACCAATCACAAAAGCCCAGATATTGTTATTTGAGTCCAATTATGAGAAATGTCTAAAGTAGGCAAATCTATAAAGACAGAAGAGATTATTGGGGGAATAGGGCTGGAGAGAAGAAGGGGCAAGGATACTGAAAACTAAGGTTACATATTTGTTTTAAAGGTGATTAAAATTGACTGTGGTCAACTGAGGTCTGACATAGCTGTGATTACACTAAAAGTCAATGAACTCTATGCTTCAAATGGGTGAACTGTATGATATATAAAGCATATCTCAATAAAGCTGTTATAAAAAAAACTTCAAAGGTGTTCTCCTCTGCTATAGTTTGAATATAGACAGTGTTTCCTAGAGTCATGTGCTAAAAACTTGGTGCCCAGGGTGGCACTACTGGGAGATGGCAGAGGCTCTGAGGGAACCCAACTGTAAACTGTGAACTGCACATTTGCTTTTTTGAATCATCTGAAACCACCTGAAACATTTGGAGGGATCCTTAGGTCCTTAGGGTGTATGCCCTCACAGGAGGGTACTTGGCCCTTCTGGTCTCTCCCTCTGCTTGTTAGTTTGTGAGGTGACAGTTTGTTCTGCCACACTCCCACTGTGCTGTGCTGCACTAGTCAGAGGTCCAACGTATGGAAGCACATCGTCTCAGGCCGGAACTCCCAGAACTGTGAGCCAAAATGAAACTTTTCTCCTTGTACATTGATAATCTGAGGTATTTTGTTACAGTGGCGGAAAGCTGACTGGCACAGCTTTCCAAGGTTGAAGGTATTCCAAGGTTGAAGGCACCCAAGTCTCTTTCTGTGAGTGCTCACTCACCTGCATGCTTCTGATTTAGGAATTTATACTCCAAAGACCGTGGCTCTTCTCCTTGCTCCAACTGGAGTATTGCCTCGGGTTTGGTAATGCATGACCCTGTAAACAGAGTTGTTGGGGGAAATTATGCACTTGACCTCAGCCTTTTGTGCTTTTCCAGAGATGGAAAAACATACAGTAACAAGAGCAACAAATACAGGAGAGCATCGGAAGTTCTCAATGGGAAGGAAATAACACAAACATTGTGCTCCTCTAAAGGTTTCAATTACCTTAGACATTTTAATCCAGTAATCTCTAATTTTATTGACACCATAGACTGGTTTCATGGAAGATGATTTCTCCTCCCAGGAACGGATGGGGATGGGAGCACCATGCACAGTTCACAAGCTTCCCGCTCCTGAGACTCTAATCCCTGCCCCATCTGCTGATCTGGAGGAGGTGAAGCTCAGGCAGTAACGTAAGGAAGGAAGAGAAGCTGTGAATACCGATGAAGCTTCCCTATATACCTGCTGCTTACCTCCTGCTGCTCACCTCCTGCTCTGTGCGCCTGTCCACTGACCACGGCCTAGAGGATGGAAACCTCTATAACCTGATTAACAATGTTACCCAGCCATCAAATGTTGTGATAATTTCTTTAAAAGCATGTGCATTCTGGAGAAGTCATGTGCTCAGGTCTGCTTACCCACAGAGACAAGGTGGCTATAGAGCTCCAGCATCACATCTCTGTACAGGGTCCTCTGAGCAGGGCCCATGTGTTGCCACTCCTCCTGGCTGAGCTCCACAGTCACATCCTCCAATGACACTGACACCTGTAACAGCAAAAGTGCTCAGGCAATCATAATTAGGTAACACAGAAAATAGATTTGAGAGCTGCTAATTTTTTACTTTGCTCCTGAGGCTCTGAAACAAATGGTTTTATAAAAGGCCTAATTTGGAATTAATTTTGTCTCAAACCTTGGTGTTAATCACTGGTTTTACAAAGGCTGAATGTACCATAATTCATTTGTGTATGAATCACAGAATCTTTTAAGACAAAAATTCAATGTAGACAGACTTCTTACAACTCTTTCTCCCACATTCCAATGGATAAACAACGCTGGGTCTTCTCTAGTAGCTCACATTCTCCTGGGCTATCACCACTGTAAATCATAGCAGACAACCCACAGATCTGTGAGAGCTCTGGTGATATTACACCTGACAGAACTGATGTATAAAGATGTATATAAATCTAGAGCCCATGAAGAGCAGAGGATAGCTTATAGAGAAGCAAGGATTAAAGAAGCTGATTTAAAAGAATACCAGTTATATTGAAATAACAGCAACACATATAAGAAGAGGGATGTAATCACAACAGAGAAGCAATAACCATTTGATAACTACTTTCTTCTGCAGTTATACATCTAGCTACATGAGTCATATTTTTTAAAAAATGTAACTGATGGAAAGACAAATATCTCACATAAGATCTCACTAATAGGAGAAGTCTAAAAATGTCAAACCATAGAAAACAGAATGGCAGTCACCAGAGACTAAAGAGGAATGAAAAGATTTAAGCCAAAGGGTACAGTTTCAGTAAGACAGGAGAAATCCACTTTTGATCCACTGTCCAGCAGAGTTTAACTCCTAACAATGTAATGTTTACAATGGACAGCTGCTAGGTGGTGCCATAAACTGATATAAAGGTGCCAAAAATGAGTATGTGTGAAACAGAAGGATAAAATGAATTAGAAGGCTGAGTGAAATACATCAGTTCACATTGCTGTGTAAGAGATTGGTTCATGTTGCCAGGTAAAGATCAGTAGAAAAGAAGGGTCAAAAGGCCCATATGCACAGGATTTCCAAGCACAGAGGTAAGGTCTAAGATGAAGACAGCAGTCACTAGCAGTTTAGGGAGTATCTGAAGTTCTCAGAGACCATGTGATAGTTCCTTCATCACACAGGGATGAGAAACATACAGTAAGTCCCTGACTTACAGATGAATTCCTTTCCAGGAGAACATTTGTAAGTTAGATTCATTTCCACGTCTGATAAAGTGAGTCTTTATACACTTTTTCACACAAATATACAATGTAAAGCATAAAAAACCAAACACACACACACACAAATACTGTAAATAAACTATGTTTACTTTTACAGACGTCTACCATCTTTTCACTTTGGTCCAATCTCTCATTTTTTCACTATGTCTCCAAGGTTATTGCTTTGTGCTTCCTAGCAGTCCCCTCCACATCACCATGTTTTTCCTCTTGTTTTCGGGCAACTTAGGCTGTAATCGCTTTACCAATGCACACTACTGCACTGTACAGTAAGCACACAGCAGTACAACTGTGACAATGTCTGGCAGACACATGAACTACTTCTGCAATTTATCTGCATATACAAATGTTTGTGCTGCGAGGTCCCTTTGCATCTGTGAAAGTTCACAACTTGAATGTTCCAAAGTCAGGGTCTTTCTGTAACAGGTAAGGACCCACAGATATCAAAAAGGCTACCAGAAAATGTACTGGACACAAAGCCAGAGAAGTTTTCTGAAAACTAGTAGAAGAGGCTAGAGGTTTTGAAACTGAGAAAAAGGATATTTTCTACAACAGAAACTTTAAAATTCAAGATAACAAATGACCTGTGTAAAAATGGTAGAGATGCAAGAAAGCTTTCTTCTGTAAAAGCAAGGAGAAGCTGCAAAAACTGTCAAATAAACTTTCCAGGACTCTGTAAGCAAACTAAAAATATGTAGCAGTTACAGGAAAAAATAGCTGCACATAAGAACAACTGATTCTGTATCATTTTTAATTTGCCCTGTTTCCCCAGTTCCACAGAGGCTTTGATAGCCTGAAAGAAAAGTGAATCTGCAATCATACAAGGAGCAGGAAGCACAGTGGGGTTAGACATCTGTCAAAGCCTCACTCTCAGTGTTCTGTGTCTACAGGCCCTGCACGGTCGTTCTCTGGAAGACCTTACCTGCAAGACTGATTATCTGTGTTAACTCAAATCTCTCCAGTGTGAAAAGCTCTATCCTATGCGGCAATGTCACAAGCATTTAGAGGAATTGTTTAAGCAAACAGCTACCTGAAATGGTAGGTATCAGTTAGGAAAAAGCAAGAGCAAAATCAAAAAGTTAAAAGAAAAGAATAGCAATTTGATAGCCATAAAGGTTTTGAAAAGCTCACATATATTCTTGAGAATGTAGTAGGCCACCTACATATGTAGAGCTAAGTAAAGCTCAAGGCTATGAGTACACTGGGGACAGACATGAAAAGGCCATAGGTGTCACCTCTGGGTAACCCTGAAGGCTGGAGTAAGCAGGGTATGAGGGCTAAGGGTAGAGTTGTAAACTACCTGGATAACTACTGAAGCAATGCCCTATGCTCACAGAGCCCTAGGACCAGCAGCAGGAAACTTAATGGTTTCAGGCATTTCAGAAAATTTATGCAGGGACTTCAGCTGCCAACCACAAGGAAAAAAAGGCTCTACAGAATTAATTTTAAAAAGTCACTGAGCAAATAAACCTTGACAACAGTAAATAAATGCTGGACATGGTGGCCTATACCTATAATCCCAATACTCTGGGATAGTAAGGCAAGAGGATTACAAGTTTGAGCCTAGCCTGGGCAACACAGCCAGTTAGGGTACCTCTGTCTCGAAATAAAAAAAAAATAAATAAATAGAGCAAAAGCCCTGGGGTTCAGTCCCCAGTAGGGGAAAATACATTCAAACATACATACATTTCTTCCTGTAGAGGGAAGAAATCCTTCATTTCTTCAAGAGTTGTCACATTTTTTATTTAAAACTTCTAGATTTCAACAGCCAATTACAGAACAAAAAAAAAAAAAAAAAAGAAAGAAAGAAAGTCAGGGTGAAAAGGGTACAATATGAAGCACTTCTAGGGAAACAGACATTGGACTTTGCCAGACAATGACATTAAATCAGCTATTTAAAATATGGTCAAAGTCCTAGAGGAAATGATGTCCAAGGCTCATGGTAAAGTATGAGACCAAAACTCACCAAATAAAGGCTATAAAAAGACACAGAGGGGCTGGGGATTTAGCTCAGCGGCAAAGCGCCTGCCTGGCAAGCACAAGGTCGTGAGTTCGGTTCCCGGTACCGGAGAAAAACCAAAAAAAAAAGACACAGAAATCATAAAAGGGAGCCAAGTAGAAAGCAGGGTTGAAAGGTACAATAATTGAAATAAAACTGTTACACGCAAAGTCTGCTCAATAGCAGATGAGAGCAAGCGGGAAAAAGAACAAATCAACTAAACAACACATCCATTAACAGCATGCAGTATGAGACACAGAAAGATAAAAATGAGGACAAAAAATAGAACTGTGGGACAGCAAAAGCTTATGAAGAGGTACAATGCAAGCACCAGACAAACGAGAGATAGCGAGGGTCTACATGGATATCTGAAGAGTCATTGGCAAAGCAGTTGCAAAATTTTATGAAAATGATTTTATGTATACCCCCAAGAAGGTCAATAAACTTCAACAAGGATGAACTTTGACTCAGACAGCCACACCTGGACACACAATATCCAATGTGTTAAAAAGGCAGGTACAAAGAGACAAACTTGAAAGCAGCAAGAGAAAAATGATTCATCCTATTAAAGCTGATTACTGGTGAGAATACATGGATGACAAAAGGTAATTAATGTCATATTCAAAGAGCTAGAAGGATTAAACCCTCAATCAAGAATTCTTTGCAGTCCGCAAAAACAGAAATGAAAACCTTCCCAGATAACCAAACACCAAGAGAATTCATCACAACCAAAACTGCTCCACAAGAATTAATAAAGGGTGTGGCTCAGCAAATCTCCACACAGCCTGTTAGAGTTGTTTGGGACTTGGGACAACAAAGTGAGAGTTAAGGTGTATAGCGTATCTTTTCAAGGCAATAAAAATGTCCAAAACTTGTGGTGATGCTACCATATGACTGAGAATATATTGAAAATCACTGACTTGTACACTTTTATTTATTTATTTTGACTTCCAGACTTTAAGGGTTTGATGGTACAGTACAAGAGTTGAATTCCAATAGGGCTTTTAAAAATTAGTGAAGATGAAATTATTAGTGACAACTGAGAAGATTAAAGGGTGAAGGATGGAATATGGAAATGGGCTATGTGAAAAAAGAAGAGAAGCTTCATCTCGTAATGATAGGGGAAAGTCAGGAAGAGTAGACAGAGTCACTGACAGAGAAAAGTTCCACAACAGAGGGAGAAGCAAGGCAAGGGCTGCAGAGAAGTTAAGTAAGACAAGGCTAAGATAAAACTCACTAGATTTGATTATAGTCTGGTCAGGGTTCCTGGAGATCACAGGCAAATGAGAAGAGAAACTAAAGCATCACAAAGATTTGAAGATGGATGCAGAGTGTTAAAATATTTGAAAGAGAGCAAGACTTTAAACCATGCAATGAGAAAGCTGAATATCACAAGTATTGCAATAGTGATAGACAGCATTTCAGCAGGGTAAACAGATTCATCAGAAACATGTCTAATTCAACACCTATGTTTGAGTTCTTATTTTTTTTTTTATTTTTTCTTTTTTTATTTTTTTTTATTTTAAGGATAAAAGGAGGGAAACATTAACAGACATACAACATTTTACAACATATTACAAGCACAATACAGACAATACAGAGTTACAAACAAAGTGGTAGGGAATTAACAATGGTGGTTGTAT
>NW_004955422.1:24165997-24197330 GCF_000276665.1 Chinchilla lanigera | reverse complement strand
CTCGGACCCAGGAGCCCTGCCGCTCCCGGAGAACTCGCTGCCTGGGCGCAAGGCGCGGGGGGCTGGGGGAGCCTGCTCGGCCGGCTCCGAGGGCCTCTATGTTTGAGTTCTTATAAAAACAGTCTTGACCAAGTTTGCATTTAGCATTAAATACAACCTGTATACTAGTTCTATTGAAGAACAACTGGACACAACATTTTATATTAGTTTAGCACGTCATACTCTTAAAGAACAGCAAATATATCTATCTTCACTTTTACATTCCATGAGAAAGCAAGTCATTTGATTTAGCTTTCTCATCAATGTAAATCTTTAAATGTTGTCTTTCCAACACCCTTCAATAGCTATCAAATACCTCAGAAAGAAATTTGGAGCTCAATGTAGTAAATTTGTAATAGCATCTATCCACATGTTACTTTCACTCCACTTTTCCTGTATATTTCTATACCTTCTATGAAGGTATCTGATTCATTTGCTTCTGTTTTTCCATGTGGATGTACAGATCTAGCATCCTTTATAATCTACTGTAAAATAAACTGCTTATTAAAAACTGATCTTACCTGAGATACGCTCATTTCTGCAGCTGCCAGGAGAGTGTATGGAACTGTGAAGGTTCAGCTGAGGAGGCAGAGAAACGAGGCGATGAGAGACCCGGTCTGCCTTATATTTTCTACATTCACCTGCCTACAAATCTTACCACATCAGCTGGATAAAAGGCTTCCTGAGAGGGCACATCCCTTTGGGCCTTGAGAATGGACAGGAAGGATCACAGGGAGGTAGTAGCACCAGAATCTGTGCATCACTGACACCACTGTGTGGGCTTGCACTGTCACCAAGTGAGGCAACACTGCTTTTCATCCAAGTATTAACAGTGTAAACTCCCTTCTGATTCACAAAATAAAATATGAGAGGATTGGTTAAACATGCTCAGCCACAGAATAAAACTCTCCAACTTCATCAAAACGAATGATGTCACAAGAACAGCTCAAACTGGCTTATTGAGTTCCTATCGCCTTTACACCCTGACTCAGAATTTCCACAGAAAATTAAAATCAAGATGAGCTATTCTGTGCAAGAAATATATTTTCATTTGTTATACAGTACTTATCTTTTCTAAAAAATTGTCTTTTTATAAGATGCTATGGCAGTTACCTGTGTTAGTGTGCTTAGTTCCTGCTTCTGTGCCTCCTGAGGACTCTACAAAAGTCTTTCATTTCAGGTGCTGTATTTTTGAGCTTCCATTATAGAAAACTTCCTCTACTATCATTTTGTCATTCTCTAGATTCACTAATGAAGGAGCATCAGCGTATGTGTAAGTGCTACATGTGGTGTTGGATATGGTGTGAAAGTGGCTCCCAATCTGTGAAGAGTGAGGGGAGAATGAGAGAAACGAGTGCTGTTTAGGATTTTGCCAGTTGGTTGTTTCTCCCAGACATCATGCCCTCAACCAGCCCTCCACTAAGGCAGCTTTTACCTTTCAGCCTGACAGTGGTCCATCCCTTTCAAGCTCAGATGGTCCCCTTCTGCACACTGGTCTACAGCATCCGTGACCACAAGCCTGTGATGGCACCTGGACATGGTGATATGACCATTCTGACACATGCTATACAGGAAATCAAGACCTGCTCTTTTTACAGTCTTCTGCCTCTGCTGGGACGCTATGGAGGGGTCTCTGTCAAAATGGCTAGTCTTCCAGGTGGGAGCAATTTCTGGGATGACATGTCCTGCTTTATACAAGAGCTGCTTTGCTCCAGAGGGCCTGGGACTTGGGCCTGAGAAATAAATTCACTTTATGGGAAGTCTTCATCTAACACCCGAAATTTGAATCTTGCAATTCACTACAAGTGTGCTACCCAGCCGTGTAGCTACTGAACTGCACATGCAGCTACTGAGCCCCCTGAAGGCTGGGCCAGTGCCCCAGGATACTATTTTCAGGGCAATGAGCTAAATGAACTAACATCAGTGAAATTAACTTTTCCTGATCCCCTTTTCTCCTTTTAAACTGTAGTTACTAAAAACTCCCAAATTACCTTTATGTCTGCCATTCTTTCCTAGTGGGTATCACTGCACAAGAACAGAGTGCCGATTTGTGCGGTCGGGGACTGAGACACCCTGAACAGTGCAGAGCGGTTCAGGAGCCTCAGCTGACTCAGGAGCTCTGCACAGAGCCCACAAACCCCAGGTACCACATGGTAATATTTTGGGCACACTCCCTTCACCTGTGTACCTAGCGATTTAGGGACTGCCACTCTGCGTGAGTGTCCTGAAGGTTTTAAGGTGGTAGTGGCACCTCTAGGTTTGATATTAGGAAGCAGGTAGGATATTAGGAGGAGAAAGAGAGAGAAAAATCTACGTTTGTATTCGAAGTCTTCCTCTCACCTACTTCTTTATGTCCTGAGCATCCACCGCCACGAAAACCGTTCTTTTTTTGTTTTTAATGGCACTTTAATAACGAGTAGAGGCGCCCGGAAGAGGCAATAAAACACCAAGCAAAGGGGACAGGTGTCTGGCAATGAGGATAGCAGCTCGCTCCTACACGGGAATTTTAAAAAATAACAGCAGGAGTCCCTATGAGGGGCGCCCAAGCCCAACCCGTCAGTCAGGACGTGACCGCAGCGCGTGCCCGGGCGGCGCAGTCCCGCGCCCGGTCCGCCTCGGGCCCGGCCCCGCCCAGCGCCGAGCTCACCTGTCCGGCGATGTTCCGGTCGCGCGGAATCGGGTCACTGCGCGCCGAACCCGGGGCCGCCACTGTGCCTCACAGGTTCCACGCCGCAGCGACAGTGGCACTCTCCTCTGGACCGGCGAATAGCGGGGCCGCGGCCTGCTCGCCCGAGCGCAGTCACCGCGGGGATCTGGTCCCACAATGCTGCGCTGTCGGCCCGTGACGTCGAGAACTACAATTCCCACAAGGCGCTGCGTCCTAAGATGTGATTTTTTTTTTTTTTTTTTTTAAGTGCCCCACCTTATTAGCAGGTGAGGATTTAAGTGACAAACCTAAGTATCCCAAGGCTTCAAGGGATTCTCCATCGTTCCTGGTCGGCGAAAAAAAAAAACAGCTGTACTCATTTAACACTTCAAGATTTACGAATATGACTGAGCTTCTGAAAAATTAAAGAAAATAACCTACATTTTTCTTAGGCTCATAAAGGTATCTGGACAAAAAAGGAAATTGTTCTTATTTGAAAATAATATATGCTGAAAGCCAGGTGGTGTGGAGCACGCATATAATCCCAGAGGCTGAGGCAAAAGAAACAACTTCCTGGGCTAGTTAGCAAGACTTAACAGCCTTGTCTCAAAATGAAAAAATTTAAAAGGACTTACAAGGTAGCCTACATTCAATTTTCAACACTGTAAACACACAAGTACCAAAAAAGATACTTATTGAAACATTTACTATTATATATTTGTATTAGAAGGTAGGAATTTGCAATATTTCAACAAAATAATTAGAGCAAATATGACAAAAATTTAACATTTCTTAAATTTGTGTATGACATGCCTCTGATCTCAATTTTCCTATTTTCTACTATTCTGAGTGTCACACACACACACACACACACACACACACACACACACACACACACACACACACAAACTCCAGATGCCTATGTGGTAACTGAGGGGAAAGGGAATTAGTAGCAGTATATTATCTCTCTAAAAATGTACAATTTAATCTGAGGATCCCAAGACAGCTAAAGGTATGTACAGACTGTCATAGCCTGCATAGCTCATGAAGGGCAGTGAGAATGTGAAGAAATGAAAGCTAGGATCAGGTGGAACCCTCTCTCCTAATGGAAGGAAAAGGAACTGCTCAACCACTGCAGCACCTTTACTTATACGTTAAGCAGGGTGGTGTCACATGACAGCCCTCTGCTTAGCAAACCATTGCTTGGATTGTCTTGGGTGCTTGGTGTTCTTTGGACTGGAGCAGTTTGTTCACCTGGCTCGCCATGGGCACTATTTGCTCTTGTGACTGGTCTTGCTCTAGCCCTCCACGTGTGATCATTCTCCAGCTTCAACCACTCCCTACAACAGACATATGTTATGAATAAGGTTATGATACAAACAAATATTAGAAAAGTTGAAACAATAATATTACAGGTCAGCAAGGTTTACCTGAGTGGAAAAAGGGACAGAAGGGGGATGTTCAATTACACTTGAAATAACTGAGCATAGTGGCACATGCTTGCAATCCCTGCACACAGGAGGCTGAGGAAGAGGATCTTTGTGAGTTTGAGACCAGCCTGAACTACATAGTGAGACCTGGGCTACAAAGTGAGTTCAAGACCAGCCTGAACTACATAGTGAGACCTGTTTCAAAAAGACAAAACAAATTACAATTGGAACCCAAAAGAAGAAAATGATTACTGTATCAGCTTTGTATTCCCATGAGGAAATCTCTCTTGAAACTTAATGTGTACAGTCATGTGACATTTTTATACACTGAGGGTATATGTGCCCAGTAATTTAATAAACATTGTTAAGAACAAATTTAAGTGTACTGAAAAAGTGGGCCAGAAAAGCAGAATAAGTCCCCAAGCCCATCTTTCATGACCTTACACACTACTTCATCTATTAACATGTTGTAGAATATGGTATGACTTGTACAATTTTAACTCCATAGATTACAGAAGTTTTACTTTTTGTGTTGTACTTTAGGGTACAACAAATACACTGGGGTTTATTAAATACAAACTCATAAAACTGTTTGGTCCTATTTCCTATAATATCATAAGGTAATATTCACTATGATTGTTTCATGTAAAATAATTTCACTTCCTAAATAAAAATCCCCTATGATCTACCTATTCCTAAGCTACTGGAAATCACTGTGGCTTTGTTTGGTTGACTGACTGACTGATTGATTGATTGACGGACAGACTGATTTTTTATTTATACTATCTGCACATTTTCCCTTTTCCAGAATATTATGCAATTGGACAGTTGAAATCCTAAAATAGGTATCCTTCTGAGACTGGCTTCCTTAATTCAGCAATATGTGTTTAATCTTTTTCCATGGATTTTCATAACTTGATAGCTGCTTTTTTAAAACTCAGAATTATATTCCCATGTAGGTATCTTAATTACATTTCTTGTTGCTGAGTCAAAATACCCAACATTCAAAGTTAAAGGAAAACGATTTATTTACTCACAGTTTGGTGAGGTTTCAGTCCATAACTGGCTGGTTCAAAGACAGGGTGGATGGCAGACAAGTATTGCAGAGAAGAAACAGTACATTAGAACCAGAAGGCAGCAAAGTGAGCAAGGGACCTTAACAGCATCTTTCTGTCCCTTTTATCTTACCCAGGATATTCAGGGTGGGTAGCATTCACATCCTTAATGCCCTTGACCTCAGCACTGCACCATGAATCAATTCCAGTGTCATACACTCTAGTTTCAGCCACTTATGAAAAAGCCCCACCTATGACCTCATGAGGCATTGTGGGGACATCTGGACATAAGGGATAGCAGTAGGGATATACCACACTTTATCCACTCATCTATTAAAGTACACCTTTACTGCCCTCCAATGTTGTAATTAAAAATAAACTCCTGTATGTTTGTAGGCTTTTTGTTTCACCCTAACTTTTCAAACAAATTGAGTACAGATTAAGGAACCCAAGTAATGGATTTTACAAGGAAATGATGTTTAATTTCACTTGAAAGTAAGACATGAAATGTCCTGCAAAGTGACAGAATTTTGCATTGTGACCAGCAACAAGCAAGTGTCCTTTTGACAACACTAGCTACTATCAATATTTCACAATTTGGCCATTTGTTATAGGCAAATAAGTTAGATAAAAATAGTATAGGCAGTCACATAGGCCTAGGCACTCAAAAGAGCCAGTGCGGAAGAGGAGATACCTTACAACTGTGGGAGAGACAGGCACCTCTGCTGTGGGTCAGATCTGAAGACAAAAGATAAAACAAATGCACCCACGTATTTCCTAACAATAAACATCAGGGATTAATATTCTGAATAGGTATCAGTCATCTTGAGAAAGCCAGAAAGATCCATTAATCCAGCCCCCTACAGGATAAGCCCCTGTTCTGTATTCATGCCCTGTTGCTAGATTACCTGCTTCTCGATTTGATCCCGATTTAATCAATTTTACCTGAGCAATTATACTCATAATCTTACTGGTTGACCACAATTTTGTCTCACCTCATACCCACCTTGTGATTTCCCACTTTGCCCACCTTGGACCTGCCTCATGTCATGGATTTGCTTTATAAAAATCCCTGGAAAAGGCAGGTCCTGGGCAAACCAATGGGGTCCCCTTCTGTCTTTCTCTCAGACGGAAGCTTTCTTTCCCTTAGTAAATATATTCAGCTCCTAACTACCATTGTTCCTAAAACTTATTCTTCAGTGTTAGAGAACAGAAACTTGCACTGGACATCTAGCAGGTTGGGAGTTTCCCCTCTTTCAATATGAAATTCTCATAGTTTGTAATTCCATAATAGTGTATGATTCCAAGTTTGTTTCATATTTTATTTACCATAACAATATCTTTGTTGGTAAGAATCATATTTGGCTTGTAGTATTATAGATAGCTAAGTTAGGTCAAAATATTATAGGCAGTCAAAGGGCTAGGCCACTGAGGGAGTTCATGAAGAAGATGAGAACACACAACTGTGGTTGGAGGTGCATCTGTTGGAGGCCAGGCCTCAGGATAAAGACAGAATGACTAGAGGTCCATACCCCCCCAGGGGATAAGATAATTATATCACCTGGTCTAATAAAGTGTAGATACACACCACTGCCCTAGGTGGGTGACCAGGACCAGGTGGGTGACCCATCCCTTCCTAAAAAGGTCTTTGTTCTTCCCATGTATATTTGTTATGTGATCTGCTTCCCATTGGATCAATGTTACCTAAGCAGTTATACCTGTAACCTTACTGGTTTATCATAGTTTTGACCCATGTTGTACCCATCTAGTGATTTTGCTTTATAAAACTTCTTTTGAGGGGCTGGGGATTTAGCTCAGTGGCAAAGCGCCTGCCTGGCAAGCGCAAGGTCGTGAGTTCGGTTCCTGGTACCGGAGAAAAACCAAAAAACAAAAAAACAAAACAAAAAAAAAAACTTCTTTTGAGAAGTGGGCTCTTTGGAAACCCACTTTTGGGTCCCCTCCAGTCTCTCAGGAGCTATCTTTCTCAGTAAGTTTTTCCTATTCTTACCCTCTGTTGTTCTTTAGAATTCATTCCTGGAATGGGAAACAAGAACTTGGAGTATCTGACAGTAGGGGCAGGGGGCACTGTAGGTAGGGAAAGATAAGATAAAGGCCTTGCTGAGCTTATTAAAAGCAGTTTCTGCCTCTACCACTAAAAGCCATTTTTGCCTTCACAGATAGATACTGCAGTTAGGATAATTAAACAGATAAAGGAAAGAAAAGCTAGCTAGACTTGGGAGAGGCATCAGACAACATAATTACCATGAAAGCCAACGACCTTCACCCACCTAACAAGTTGCAAGGGCAATAAGAGACAGACACCTAAAAACTCTTACTTAATATATAAGACATGCACACATACATCTATGCATATAGCCATGTATATATATTCTCACTTGTAGCATCAGTATAATACTGCACCAGATCCACACGTGTACACATGCCCCCTTAATCATTAAGTATGCTGCCTTCCTAATAAGCCCTCCCCCTTCACTTATTCCTTACAAAGAAACCAAATGGCCCAAAGGCCTAGGTGAGGATCCAAGACAGTCAAGGAAAGAGATCAGAGAGCAACAAGGGCCACGTTGGAGATGCAAAAGAAACTAGTCTCCAGTAATTGGAGCCAGGGATAAGAGTAGTGGCTTTTAGATCTAAAGCCCCCTCCCACCACATGGTAGCTGTCTATTGTCTTTCCTTTCCACCTTTCCCCCCAAATAAACTGTCTTTTGTTATACTAAACTTTACCTGTTTTGAGTTCTTTGTTGATGCTGGGTTTAGAATCTCTCTGCACTGCATTTTCAGCAGAGAAGTGGTGTGGTGTGACATGGCATGATGAGCTGTGCACCTGTAAAGGTAAGAGGCTCTTCCACCCATTTTTATTGGTCATTTTCCTAATGTTGAATTTGAAGTGTTCTTTGTTTTTGGAATAAAATTGCTCTCAGATATAGCTTTTGCAAGTATTTTCTCTGTCTTTTCATCTTTCGACTATCTTGCACAGACAAATATTTAATTCCATGCAGTCAAGCTGATCAGTTTGTGTATGTGATAGTGGGATTATCAAAGTGCGGGGCTTCCTCACTGCCTGCAACCCACCCTCTGGCTTTCCTTCTGCCCGTCTTGTAAGGTTTGAACAGGACCTGACTCTCCAAACCTGCTTGCCAGCAGAGGCCCTAGTCTCAGCAGGCAACTCAGCTTAACACCAAAGTGCTCATCAACAAGTACAGGATGTCATAAGGGAGCTAAGATAGCACAAGGAATTTTGCAGGTCCTGGGGACATCTAGGGACATCAGGAGATGACCGAAAATTTACACTTGACCTTCAAGGACCCTGCCCACCAAGGTGCGAGATAGCCAGAGATGTTTGACCATAGATGTTTATTAAAATCTTTTAGCCCAATGTCCCCTACTGTCTTTCCATTCCTATAAAAGGGACACACTTCTTTTTGTTCCCTGCAGATGGCCTTATTGCTTTCTGCCCACCTGCACACAGGTATTAAACCATATGCCTGCTTGGTATCACAAAAAGCCTGTTGAGTGGTCTCTTGCCCTGCATTCGTTAGACTACTTTCCCGGCTTCCCTTCCTCTCTTCCTCCCTTTCACCCTCTCTAGCATTTTCCCTGCTTTTTAAAAAAGTTGTACTACGGGTACTGAATCCTGGGTTTTCACACTGAGCTACTACCCCAGCCCTTTTAAAATTTTTAATGTTGTGCTTGAGGTGTTTTTAAATTGCAAATTTCCAGTCTGGACTCCAACAACCTTTAAACCTTCTATCATCCTCCCTAAGTGCTGGGTTTACAGGATTATGCCAACAGGCCTTCAAATATTTGTTTTCTGATTTGGCTAATGACAATAAGGATATTGACCAATCAGAATTGAGCTGCTGTTCCATCATATCCCATTAGAACAAGTTTTTTTGGATATCTTAATTCTATACAGCAGGTATAAGTACTACCTGCCTACCTACTTGCCATTTATTTATTTATTATTTTTGAAGCATTTGTGATGCATTTTGGGTTTGTGGCTCCTGTGGGTTGTGGTTTTGGTGTTTTGCGCTCTCCCAAGAAGCAGTGCTGCTTCCCAAGGAGCTGATGAGCACTGAGGGACATCAGGCAGGCTTGCTCTAGTCCATGTCTCTCCATCTACCCAGCAAGGCAGTGGGGTGCCAAGTGTGCCTGTACCTGAGCCCTAGGCCCCCAGGCAGTAGCTACCAATGCCGTCAGACCTCCTCTTCACACATAGATCCACTTAGTTAAAAATTTCATGACAGCAGCCCCAGAGAGTTAGGCCTTAAGTACAGAGACCATCTTCCAAGCATGGGACAAGGGCAGCTGCAATGGTCACACACTGTGAAACGGCCCTGCAACCCCATTTCCATAAGTTTGTCAGGCTAATTTACAGCTGACATGCAACTCATGCAAGTGTGATGTTCAAATGGGCAGACTTTGAGGTTTTGACAATGAAACGTTTAACTTTTTTGTGGGAGAAAATGGTGACATGTCAACTTAAATTTTAATATTCTTCTTAGTGTGAATTGGAGAATGTTTTCTGCATTCTTAGAAGAAAGTTTGAATTCCTTGGGTATTAGCAGAATAGCTTGAACACATTCTTTTGGGATGCTTTCATCAAATGTATAGTCCTGAAAATTGAGAGGATTTCAAACTGAAGGTACTTAAATTGATGAATAGCTTTTAAAATGTTTTATTTCCTGATCTCTGTTTAAGGATCTGCATCTTTTTCTTTGCATGTGTAATTAGGATGATTTCAGGCATGTGATATTTTATTCATGAATCTTTCCCTTGGTAGAGTTTAATCTGTTATTGTTCTCATTCAGGGCGGTTCATATCAGACACAATATTTTTATCCGTATAAGTTGTCTTTTTGGTGTTTTGTGGTTTTCCTCACTCTCCTTAATGTACATAAGATTTGCTTTGCCACCTTTTATATCGGTACAGAAGCATGTTGAACCGTTCAGAATTAAAGTGGTTATTGATATAGATGGATGGATGTTTCTGTTCATTAGAATTGATTATTGTTTCCTCCTCTCTTTTTTGATGTGATCTGCTGTGATGCTGACAATGTCCGGATGTCTTGAGGTTCTCAGGGGCACAACTCATGATACTCCTGCCTGTGCTGCCAGTTGCTAAGTGGTTCCATCTTCCCAGGAAGGATCTATCAACAAGTGGCTGCTCAGGCTCCTACAGAGGATGTGCAAGGTGTCTGTGTAAGGTCCTTGTGCCCGGTTACTGGTGGGAACCTTCTGTGAGGTCTCTGTGAAGACTCTTTACAAGGTTTCCACATGAATTTTATGGAGTCTCCCACAGCTTCTGCGTGAGGTCTCCATGGAAGGACTGTATGGGGCAGGCACTGCTCTGTGTGGCCTCTGTATGAAGTGTCTTGGGAGGTCTTCCTGTCAGGGGTCTGCAAGAATTCCCCATGGGAAAACTCTGTGGTAGGTTCAGTGTCAGGGCCTGTGAGGGCACAGGATGTCCCTGAGAGGCCTGTGTGTGAAGGCTCCGTGGAAGGTCTGTGTATGTGTCTCTGCATGGTCTCGCTTGGGGTGGCTTTTTGGGAATCTCTGTGCAGGGTCTCTGAGGGGCAGCATGAGGACTCAGGGCCATGTGAGGGTCCTGTGGGAAGTCTCTGAGGGAGGTTTCAGTGAATAAAACAGTCATGGGGCAGTGAGAAGTCTCTGTGTGCTGTCTCTGTAGGAGAGCTCTCTGGGAGGCCTCCCGATGGCACTAATGGTTTTACTACACCTTAGGGAGACTGACCCATAGGAGGAGAAAGAAAAGTGTTCCCCTCAGTGCGTGCCTAGCCCATCTTCTTAACCAGTTTAGGGTACACTGGCAGGAGCACTGTGGTCTGTGTGCAGCTCCTCTGCATTCCAGAACATTCCTTGTGGTGTCCTAAGAGCCCAGCAACAACCAGGCATAGCCCCCATAATGTCAGGGCCCTCTGCAGTGTAACACCTTCTTCTTGGCTCCCAAGAGACCAGATCACTCTCTGGCTCAGAGCCCAGATCTTCCTCTCATGGATGGGTCAAATCTGCCAATTGATGTAAGAATCCAGGTCCAAGACAGAACCTGGCTCCAGGGAAGCCAAAGGCACTTCCAGCCAGGCTGGGGGTGAGAAGCCAGTCACTCATGTTGGGCAGGGTCCTTTTCCTTGTCTGGATCAGCCTCTACCTCAAGAAGGACATCCCTGGAACTGTGCCTGTGGCTGCCCTGCATGCCACACAGCACAGGAAATGCTCTCTGGAGAAATAGCTGCTCCTCTCCTTGCCTTTTGGGCCTCTCTGCTTTCCCATCAGGACGCTGTCCCAAAGGAAGGGAAACCCATGCAAGAAGCAGAGTGAGAGCAGAGCAGACACTCTTCTTGGATCTTCTCTCCCACAGGACATTTGCACAGGACCCTTGCAGCCTTTTTGTGTGTACACACCTTGTGACTGTCCTGTTCCCAGTGGGGTCTGGAGTAAGGGAAGACTGGGACTCCTGCAAGACTTGCTGTGTGGCCCCAGGGCAGCACCTTCACCCCTCTGTGCCTTTTCACCCACCCCAGAACAGGCCTGAGTCTGTGTACACGCTATGTACAGGGCATGAAAGTTCAAGTTATGTTTCACATTCCTTTGTCTTAGCTTTGCTACCTCTAGAAGTGGAGAATGGGTATAGAGGAGCTATCAAATGTATCAAGAAATTAACCTTCCCTAGTTTACCTTACTGTCTCTCCAGCCTTGCCCTCTGTGTGGCAGCTGAAGGGAGTTTCTTCATGTCTGTAAATGTCACAGGGAACCCAACATCTGGGACCCAGGAATGGTACCAGGATATACGACACCACCCCTACAGTCTCTTGCCTTCCGTGCTGGTGGGTGGCAGAGCAATCCGAGCTGTGCCTCTTTTCCTGTCCCATTCAGTGTCCTCATGCCCTGTGCTTCCTGACTCTAACCTTCTCAGTGCTTCTCCCACATCCCAACCTTGGTCCCCAGAACCTGAATGTAAGTTAATGCACACAATCACTTTCTGCTCCATCCATCCAGACTGCAGCCTGGAATTTCGATGTGAGAGAGACCCAAGTAGGGGGTCCATGAGCAAGGCCATTACTTACATGCGACAGGGGTGGACGTGGCACTCAGCGGCCTCCCTGAGGACCACACTCCCGCACAGGGCTGAATTTTCTGTTCTCACCAGGGCTCTAGAGTGTGAGGAGAGCTGAGGCCCTGGGATGGGATCGCTGGACATTCTATAAGACACCACTGAGTGTGCCTATCTCCACCCTGCCATTTGCTAGGAATACAAGGGCTTCCCAAGCATCATCTGTTCCCCATGAAGAGATGCAAGGGAAAATTTGTCTGGCCTCAGAACTCAGGACTCAGTGTCTGCCTATGCCCACTGCCACCCAATTTAGGACAGGTGTAGCTAGTGGCTCTACCTTTGCTGGAGCCTGTGGGGGCATTTTTAGCCTAAACTATCTCAGGCCCTGGTCCGTACAGCTCCCTTAAGGTAAATGGACACGTGGGACGATGGTTTGAACCTGATCTCGTGGTGGGATCATCCTGTTTCCCTCAGCTGTGAGAGTTTCATTTTGCTCCTGAAATGATGGTATTAGGGAAACTTGAGGATCGGTGGAGGAACTCAGGGCAAGAGTACGTTTGCACCTGTGTGTCACGCTCCACCATACCCCGTCCCCTGTAGAAGCCATAGCTCTCACCAAGCACAAAGCATACAGAAGCCATTACCCTCTTAGGGAAAGAAGCAGGTGTATTGGCAATGGGAATTTTCATGGGTTGGTAATATGAGAAACGTTTTCTGTAAATGAACTTAATTTTTTCTTGGAGATGCCCTTTCCTACTGGGAAAGAATGGAGAGAAATTTTCTGGCTGAGCAGACAGGACACCTCCATAAAGGAGTCGGTGCCTTGGGCAGTTGTGCTGGTGGCCTGAGGCCCTGGGCACTGTTGGCCCTCGCTGTGAACACCGGCCGGTTGGAGAGCACCAGGTGGGGATGCTTATGGCCCTGTTTTTCATTGATGAACTGTCCACTTTTAATGGACTCTTGGTCACTGGGTGCCTCTCCCTGATAGGATAGCTGTGGCATTTGGGGGTGGCTGCACATGCCAGCATTCTCCTGTGCTCTGAGGGTCCAGAAGGCCAGTGGCTGCAGTAAACGTGAGACACTGAGGCTTGATTTTGTTTCTCTTTGTGCTGATTGAACTCCAAGGCACAAAGTTCACGCTTAACTAACTTGTTGGCATCTTGCATCAGTTTAGCATCTCGCATGAGCTTCTGAGTCTCAGCAATTCTGTGGTCCACACTTGAGCTGCTTTTGCCTGGTCTCTGGCTCTGCCCAGAGGAGGATGCAGGTTTGCCTTTTCTCGGGGTTTCCTTGTACTCTTTCATTTTTTTCTGAGGAGAAGTCCATAGTAGAAATGTCCTCATGCTTCTTTGGAATCATCCTTCTGAATGAACTGGTTTCCTATATGAAAGGATCTGAAAGTGCTTCTGCTCAAATGTGTCTTTCATTCCCCTGCCTTGGGTGGCTGTGGAGGTCCCAACGTATTCATGTTTTTCTGGGATGGGTCTCCTACTGGCCTCACCACTATTAGCCAGGGCAGACACATTGCTCCCTCTCTTCTGTGAGTACTGGTGTTTCTGGATCCTGGGCTTGTGCTGCCTCAGGATCCTCTCTCTGTCTGCCTTTAGGTCACCTAACATCTGTGAAGCTCTCCTGTCCCCAAGAGACGTGTTGTGGAGATAGCTGTGGGATGCCACAGAAGACAAATTGACTGTAGCTTTGAGCCCATCAGTGGAAGAGTCTGGAAACTGGGCACCCAGGGCACAGACTTGAGTCTGCTTCACTGACCTCATCTCCCCTCCCTGCTGAAACTCACTCCCGATGCCTGGCTGAAGGCCTGGCTGTCCTCTGTCTTGGAAGACAGGTGTTGCAGGCATCACGGGGACTTCTAGGCTGTGTCTGCTGGTGCCCAGGATGCTTCTTCTCCTAGGCTGTGCCAGTGAGACCGGATGTCAGTCTCTGGGAAGGCTTCCTGCTGCCCTGTCCAGTGGGAAGGTCCTTTAAGGATCTCTGGGCATCACTAGGTGGGATCCCTGTTAGGGCCTTCTCAGTCTCCTTACACACAGGTGAGGAGAACAGGAGTCTGCCCAGTGTAGGGACAGACTCAGTGAGTGTCACCATCTCTATCAGACATGTCTGAGGGGCTTTTTTCCAGGAATGTGGCATCTGTAGGTTCACCTCAAAGCACACCTGTGGAAGGGATGGTGGTGGAGCCTCTTCAACTTGAAAAACTTTGTGGCCTTAGTATTCCTGTTTTTCTGGGATGGGTCTAAAACTGGCCTCACCATTATTAGCCAGGGCAGACACGTGGCTCTCTCTCTTCTGTGAGTACTGATGTTTAGGGATCAGTAAGCCTGAGGGCGAGGCCCAGTCCTTTTCTGGCTCTAACTTCACCTCCTGCACTTCCTTGCTGCAGCCTTGTAACGTGCACCTCCAGGGTCTTCAGAGTACATAGGTTAAGAGAGGGAAGCTTTTGTGACTCCTGAAGATAACTAGAATTTTGCTCTCTGTGTGGGTGGCCTAAGCTCCATGGACAGAAAGCAAGGACCGGTGCAATCTCCAAGGGATCCGACCCTCCTGGACCTGCCTTGACTTCACACCAAAATGCATTTTTAGCATGTCTTCAAGGCGACTCTTGTCATTTCCTACATCACTGTCCATGATGTTTGGCATCTATTTCTCTGACTGTGCAGAATTTGCCCCTGGAAAGTTTACCGAGCGGCTTTCCAAGGCCCTGGAGAGGTCTTTGGGGACCTTACCTAGACTATGGCCCACATTTCCCGTCCCAGTCCTTCTCTGGCTGGAACTTCAAAACCTGCACTTCCTTGCTGCAGCCAACCATAGATACGGGGGAGCATTCTGATGGGCCAGGTTTGCCCTTTGCCTGACATGTATGAACTGCATCACCCTGAGCTGTTTGAGATCTCGAAGTTCTTGGGTCCTGTTGGGGACATCACACTGGCGTTGAATGAACAACGTTTGAATGTGTTGCTCCAGTAGTCTCCAGTGCTCCAGGCTCATGGAATAACCCTTAGGAGGGGTGGCAGAGGGCCGGTGGTTTTGGCAAAGGTTGGGAAGGAAAGGGCTACAAACCTCCTGAGAGCTTCGGACCATTGACTGTGGAGCTCACTCACTCAGGGTCTGTGTTCTTAATAAGGACCCTCCTGGGTGTCGAGTTTCAGCGGGGATGAGATGTTGTGGATTATTATGGGGTGTCGGCCAAGCTGCTCCACAGTCCCTAATGTGGGGTGAACAATGTGGGAGGAAGGGTGGGGGAAAGGATTGGAGATGGGCCTGAGACTGCACCTGACCTAGACGAGGGGGCTGGAGTTTGGCGGTAGAGAGAATCAAGGGAGGGGTTTGGGGGTCCAGAGAGGACAGGGGCTGTGGACACATTTTATCCTGCCCCTGAACTGCGGAAAGATTTTGAGTTTTGTTGAATGAAAATGGGGGAGGCTGTAGAGGAGGATTCTGAGAGATCCAGGCAGCAGCCACCAAGGATTCGCTCTGCAGAGCGGGCAGACCCCAGAAAAACTGGATCCAATTCTGTTGGAACTGGGTCCCCAGAATTTTGAGATCTGAGAATTGGTGGTGACCAAGTTCCAACTCACTTGTGTGTCCCACCAGGGTTGTGGTGTTGTGACGGGATCAGGGGGCAATGGAGCACAGAGGGAAAGTGCAAGTGGCTGGGGTGAAATTCCTTCCAGGGGAAGCGGGGGCTCTGGGGGCTGAGAGGCAGTAAGGGATGTGGGTGAACACACAAGATCCGAGGAGGCTGTGGACCAGCCTGGTGATGGAGCGGCCAGAGGTAGGAGGTGCTCAGTGAGAGGAGAGTGGGAAGCCTCTACCGGGGGGGAAGCGTCCACATTCTCCCTGTGTGGCTGCGGGGCTGTGACAGGTGTTCTTTGGCACACAGCGGTAGAGCCCTGTTGATATAAGAGCTGCTGAGAGCTTCTTTCATCAGGCAGCAGCTTCTGGAAGCTGTCAAAAATAGGAGGCATAGCTGCAGCCATGGGCACGGATCAGCCCATGTGTACCATGGCCCCTCCCCTGCACCGCACCCCAACCTCACGGTCCTCTGCTGCCCCTCATCTCAGGTCCTTAACATCCCCCACTCCCAGGACCTCTCCCTCCTACGTTGGCCCAGTGGTGCTTGGTTACAGCATAGGCTTTAGGAGGAAGGAGGAAAGGGGAAAGTGCTGTACCTTTCCAGAAGGGAAGTTAGGGTCTTATCCAGCTTATGGTACATCCGGCAATCTGCAAATGGTAGCAGGTGGGAAATTGAAGTATAAAGTATAACAGGTAAGGAGTGGATTGAGATTTTATAGGAGACTGAAGGGAATATCCCTTTAGAGGTCACCATGGGAGATTTGACTCCAGAACCCAAGTATCACTGTCCAGCGTCCTCCGGCCCTGGCTGAGACTGGTGACGTGGTACACAGATGGGTGGCACTTTGTCAGTGCAAAGTGCTTCCACATCCTTCAGTGTCCATGGTCCTCACAACTGTGCTGTCCTGAATGGATGGGGTCATCTCCCAAAAGAATTAGCCTCAGCCAGTTGTAACAGCTGGGCCTCAGTCGGACCTGGAGGACCTACCTCCTAGTCCAAGCTGCACGGCTCTACAGCTGTCTGCACTGACCCAATGGGCAATGCCTTCCCTTGGCCCAGCACAGGTTCATTATGAGAAGGAGCCTGACAAGCATCTCCCCTGCTGATTGCCTTCCCAGGAGCCCCTCTCTAGGGCTCTGCAGCTCGCATTCATGTTCCCTGGGGGACAGGCAAATTAGTGTCTGGGACAGCAGGACCGAAAGGCAGAGCCCAACCTCTGAGCGTGCCAGTCCTTTTTCTCTCTTGCTCTTCCACCTCTTCTGCGCTGGACGCTGAGAAGGAAGGAAAACAGTGAGAGGCCCAGGCCCAATTCTCCTCTCTCTCAGACAGGCTGTGGACCATCAGTATTCATGAGTATCAGGAGACTTGACATTGAATTAATGCAGCCTGTGTTTTTTCTTTTCTTTGATTCCTATTTGAAATGAATATGACAATATTTTTTGTTGTCCTCTTCCCAGAAACACACAGAGGATTCCTCTGTGAGAATTACCATGGGTACGTTCTGTCTTTTCCTCAGGACTCTTGGACTCATTTCTAGAGCAGCCTTGCTAACCTCAGGCAGGACTCTGGGTCTGAGGCAGCTCCAGCCTGTGACAGGAGGTGAGAGCTCAGAGCCCTCAGATCTGCCCAGCTCAGAGCAAAGGCTGGGCCCAGAGGCTCCTGACAGAGGAAGGGGGTGATGAACCAGTGCTCAGGGCCTGCCCCTCCCCCAAGGCGCCCATGTCTCACGCATCCAGTCATCCTCCACTCAGTCACTGTGTTCTCTTTTGCTCTTCCCAGCAAACCACACACATGGTCTTAGAGCATCAAATAGACGTCGTGCTGCTTCTTTCTTTGTGCCCCTGGCCAGCTGTCCCAGAGGAGTGTTTTATTCTTTCATGAGATTTTCCCTCTCAGCTTTCTCTTTACTTGATTTGGAAAAGCGGAATCTGGTAAAATGGGAGAGAATCATTCTCTGCTGGGTCTGAGCTGTGGGTTTCTTACCTTCCTGATATTTCTACTTCTCCTGGGTGGTGGTAAGGATGGTTCACCCTGGAGCCAGGGCAGTAACAGAAAGAAGAGCCCCAGTCCACACACAATGGCAAGGATCATATCCATCACAAAGGTAGTGCAGCTGGGGCTCAGCCATGTGGCACTAAGGCTTTTCAGAGGAATGAGAAAATTCTCCATCTTCTAATCGCAGTGTTGCTGTCAGGCAACTGAGTCCTGAGAGTTCTCTCTAGGAATACAGGGAGGTCCCATGCCTGCATCACAGAGCTGTGGCCTCTTCATCACAAAGGGCTCCTGGAATGGAGGAGAGGCAAAGAGAAGAGGCTCCACCACCGCCTCCCCCACTCTCCAGGATGGTGGACGCCTCACCTTCCTGGGGCTTCTCGATCCCTCTTCTGCCTCCCCCTGCCCAGCCATTCAGAGACAGACCTTTCTTCAGTCCATCTGCCATTCACTAATTCTGGAACTCAGATTACTTGTTTCTTTGCTGGAGGTCTAGTGATCTTTGAGCCCCTAAAAGTGTGATTTTTACCCTGTCATTTCACTGTTGTCAGGGATTCATAAGCTCAGGAGCTTTGTTATCTTCAATGCCAGATTTTCATTTAATGTCTATTACATCAATGCAGTGACAGAATTTAAATTTCTTACATACTTGTTTTTGAATTTTGGTTTTTTTTTTGTTTTTTTTTTTGTTTGTTTGTTTGTTTTTGTTTTTCTCTGGTACCAGGAACTGAACTCACGACCTTGCGCTTGCCAGGCAGGCGCTTTTGCCGCTGAGCTAAATCCCCAGCCCTTGAATTTTGAATACTGTTCTTAGAGCAGAACTTGGAGACAAACTTAGCCTTTCTCTCCCTCTACAAAATCTTCCCAGCTCCAGGAAAGCAACTCCTCCAACAACCCCTCCCTCAGCAATGCAGACTTGTGCCTTTTCAATGTGGTCCTGGCTTTTCTCACTGATAAGGGAGACACTTCAGTTCTCTAGTAGGAATGCCTCCCTTTAGAGGGACAATAGTGTGGATCATCACCAATATACCTAACAAATGGAGTTTCAGACAAGCTTCACAGCTGCCCGAGAGGCACAGAATGTGTTTTCTCTTCAAGGCTAAGATAAGGTTAGCTGCTAGGATGATTCACTTCCCTTGTTTCACTTCTGTACCTCTCTACTTGCTTGACACCACAAATTGGAGGAAAGGGGACCTCTCCTTGTTGCCTGGCTCAGCTTGCTTTTTGTCAGGCTAAACCCCAAGGAGAGACTGAGACCACTAGGACGTGCAGGATTAAAAGAAACAGGGATACCTTTCTTTCAGACTGGGTGCAGCCTGGCCAAGGACACAAACGATTACAGTAGCATTTTTCTGGCTTACAGAGTGGCATTCTACAGACTTACAGGGTTTCCTGTAAGCCTGAGAACTGGCCTTGGAACCAAGCTGATAAACAGAGTTATTTGAGTCTCTCAGGCTAAGTGAGGGGCTTTCCTGTTTGGACAAACTGATCTGTCAGAGTTTTTCTCTTCAAGTTGGGTGGGGTTCAGTGGAAGGACCGAGCAGTTTTGAGCATTTCTAGATGGAGCACCATTAAAGAATCCTCCTGAAAATTCATCTCTCCAGTTTCTTGGAAACTCTACAACATCCTGCTTTAAACTTTTATTCCCTATCAAGCGGCCCTCAATAGATAAAGTTAATCATTCAAAATGCATAATTGTAAATATGAAATTATTATCAGAACCTGAATTCCCAGAGACATTTTTATGTGATTAGCATGTGTATTCTGTATTTAATAAAGCTTAAACTGCTCAAAGACTTGGTATGACTATACACATACACAGACAGACATACACATCGCACATTCTTTCACAAATCAGTGTTTTCAAACCCAGTAATAATCTTTTGCTCATAGGTTGTCCAGGACAAGACCATAAAATCTATAGTAAGATAGATTTGCCACCCTATTAGGATGGCTATTATAAAAAGAAAATAGCAAGTATTTTCAGGGATATGGAGAAAAGAGAATGCTTATGTACTGTGTTAGGGATGTGAACTAGGATAGCCCTTATAAAGAGCATTGTATAAAATTCCCAAAGATGAAAAATAGATCTACCATATGATCCAGCTATATATGCCACTTCTGGGTACGTGTCATCCATAGGAATATTTGCATGCCCATGTCTATTGTGCCAGTAGTCAGAACACCTAGGGTTTCACATCAGAATAGGTGTCCATCCATGAATGAATGAAGAAATATGGTATATACACACAAAAGAGTCCTGTTCAGCCATAAACATAGAATGAGACCTTGACATTAACCACAGTGTATAACTGGAGGTCATTGTGTTAAGTGAGATATGCCAGGAGCAGAGCACAAAAAACTGCATGTTCTCTCCCACATGTGGAAATTAAAGAAGAAAACAACCTGGATGTAGGATGCTGATTGCGAGAGCTCGAGAGGTCAGGAGGGTGGATTGAAGGGGCCTGGACCAGATCAGTTCCTGCTGTAGCATATATGAAATACTACATTGAACCCCCTTAATATTTACACTTAACCCATGTGATAACGAAAACTAATCATTCTTCTAGTTTTTTTGATTCTTATCAGAGTGATGGTGGCCTCATAAAATAAGTTTGAAAGTCCTCTTCTTCCATTTTCAGAAAACTACATGAAGAATATTAATTCTGTTTTAAGTGTTTGGTAGAATCCCCCATAATAACCATCTGCTCTTGGACTATTCTTTATTGGGAAGAATCTGATTACTGATTCAAGCCTGTGATTCATTATTCATCTGCTGAGATTTTACTTTCTACATGTTTCAGTCTTGGACAGTGTGTATTTCTAGAAGCTCTCCCATTTCTTCTAGGCTATCAAATTTGTTGGTATTTAATTGTTCATAGTAGATTGTATTGATTCTTGTATGTCTATGGTGTTGATTATTAGGCCTATATCATTTTTGATTTTATGTAGTTGAGTGTTCTCTCTTTTTTAGCTTAGCTAAAAGTTTGTCAATTTTGAGTATTTTTAACAAAGCAAGTTTTTTTATCCTTTTTGTTGTTTTGTAGTCTGTAGATTGTTTCTTTGTGCTCTACTCTTTTCTGTTTTCCTTCTGATTTTTTTGGGTTCAGTTTAGTCTTTTTGTTTCTTTGAGATGTAAAGTTCGATGGTTTGTTTGGAACTTTTCATCATACAGCCATTGATTTATGTAAACTCCCTCATAGAATTGCTTAGTGCATCCCATAAGTTCACGATTTTGGTTCCCATTTTGGAAATAGCCTGTGTATTCTGAGGAAGAATTGCTGTTATGCTGAGTTTTTTAATGGTGTACATGGATGCTAGCCCCTTTTGATCTGTAGCATTCTTCAACTGTACTATTTCAATATTGATTTTCTGTGTTGATGGTCTATCCATTATTGAAAGTCTGACACTGAAGTCTCCTACTATTATTATGTTGCTGTTTCTCCTGTCAGATCTCTTTATATTTGCTTTCTATCTATTTAGGTATCCAAGGCTGGATGCATATTCATACACTTTTGCAATCATTATATCCTGTTATGAATTTGCCGTTGTGTCATTATGTAATGAGCACCTGTTTTCACTTGTTCTGGTGTCTGTTTTGAAATCCATTCTTGGAGATATGCAAATAGATATTCTTTTTCTGTTTTTGGATCTATCTCTTCATTTTTACTGTATGTGTGTCTTTAAATATTAACTGAGGTTTTGTAAACAGCATATGCTATTCATCGTTTATCCATTCAGCAACTGTGTCATTTGATTGATTCATTCATTGATTCCATTAACATTTAAAGTAATTGCTAAAAGGTCAAAATTTTGTGTTGCCTTTTTGTCATTTTCTAGTTGTTTTGTCATTCCTTCCTTCTTTTATTCCTCTCTTTCTGCCTTCCTTTGTGACTTTATGACTTTCTACAGTAGTATATTTTGTTTCTTGGATGTATTTTTTGTGTTTGTATTTCATTTTTGTCATTATGGTAAGACATATAAAATGAGTTACAAAAGTCTGTTTTAAGTGGATAACGACTAACCTTCGTTTCTGTAGAAAAACTTTTGCAATTCTGAGGCTGCCAAGGAGGGAGTCCTGCTGCTTCTTACATAGAATCCTCTTCCACTTATTCCTTCCATTTTCTTTTCACTTTGTGCTCTACCATGCTCAATATTCAGTGCCCAAATTGGCAGTCATCTCCCACCAATCGCTAGGTTTAAATGCAGTATAGCAAGAGCATCACATTCCATTGCCAATCTCACCCGAATGAACAAGAGACTGAAAAATTGTTTTCAAATCATTCCTTGTGATATGAGTTTCTACACTGTTATGTAAGCTGAGTTCCTTCAGGATTTTTCAAATTTATTATTCATTACAGTTTTTTCTCTGGTGTACATTCTGTTGAGGTGTATTCTGAGACCTACCTTTTGTTCAAAAGTTTTCTCACACTTATCACTCTCATAGAGCTTCTCCTCTGTTTGGGTTTGGGCTCTAAAATGTGATGTCTTAGAGGACATTTTCCCACATTCATTGCATTCATTGGGGTTTCTCTCTGGTTTGAATTCTGTTCTGTGCCCTGAGAGTTGATTCAACAGTAAATGTTTTCCTACTTTCATTACATTCACATGGTTTTTCTCTTGTGTGAATTCTCTGATGTGCACAGAGTTCTGTTCTTTGAGAAGTTTTCCACATTCATCACATTCATAAGACTTCTCCCTTGTGTGAGTTCTTTGATGCACTATGAGAGTTATAAACAAAAGTGTCCCCACATGTGTTGCATTTACAGGGCTTTTCTCCTATGTGAATTCTTTGATTTAACAAGAGGATTGCCCTACTAGCACAAGTTTTCCCACATTTGTGACATTCATAGGGTCTCTCCCCTGTGTGCAGTCTCCAGTGTACTGTGAAAGCTGAACTTTGGGCAAAAGATTTCCCACATTCATCACATTCATCAGGTTGCTCCCCAGTGTGACTTCTCTGATGTTTCCTAAGATATTATTTCTGGAAGAAAGTTTTCCCACATTCACTATATTTGTAAAATTTAATACCTTTATGAATTTTCTGATGTTACCAAGGACTAAATTAAAAGCAAATTATTTCCAACATATAATATACATTCATAGGGTTTCTCTCCTGTGTGAGCTCTCTGATGTGCATTAACATATGATCTGCTACAAAAGTTTTCCCACATGAGCTATACTCCTAGGGCTTCTTCCAGGTGCAGGTGTTCAGAGGCGGTTTTAGAAGTGATTGGTGGGAGAAAGTTTTCCCACATTCATGATTTTCTTTTTTTTCTTTTTTTTCTTTTTTTTTTTTTTTGGTTTTTTTCCGGTACCAGGAACCGAACTCACGACCTTGCGCTTGCCAGGCAGGCGCTTTGTCGCTGAGCTAAATCCCCAGCCCCTCATTCATGATTTTCATAGGGTCTCTCCCATGTGTGAACTTAGTGATGTGCCCTGAGAGCTCTATTAGGGAGCCCTGCAGTGAACTCCCAATCTCCTGCTAGGTATTCTGGCATGCAGAGAAAAGAAAGAGCAAGAGATAATTAGCAGTGCAATGAGGATCTGTGATCACCAGGAGTGGCCAAAACCTCAGCATTTATTTATCACATTTACATTGAGGAAAATGATGAGGGGATTATGGCTGGATGTGCTAGATAAGTGCCTAGGCAGGCAAGGCTTGTAAAAGAGGGAACAAAGCATTCTTGTGAAAGTATCAGAACAGTCCGATTCAGGTTGTGGTTAATGAGTAACCTGTTTGGTAGTCAATTCTGGGAAAGAATTTTCTCTAGAGTCACACAGGCCTCAGCAGAGACATTTATCTCATATCTTAGACCCACAGTCTCTGCCTGCTTATCTGGGTTCAACTATGACTGTTAGCAAGGAACAGTGCTAGCACAACACACCACCTGCTAGCTTCCACAAAGACACTGTTATGGTTTGTGTGTGCATCTCCCCCCAAATCCTCATGCATTCATGGGGCGGGCTTCTAGGATTTGTGATTGATCCATGATCCAATGCTGGGATTATGGGTGTGAGCACTACACCAGCCCTGGGGGAGGTAGTTTGCATACAGTGTAATGGAGGGAAAGAGGCTGCTCTCTGCCATTTTCTCCTTTTGCTCTGGTTGCTTTTGCTGTGTTCAGCCGCCATGAACTGTAGCCCTCAACCATGTGCCACTCTGCCTTAGAGCCAGCTGAGTATGGACTGAAACCTCCATAAACTGTAAGCTAAATAAACCTTTCCTTCCTTAATTTAGGGTGTCAGGTATTTTGTCCCAGCAATGAGAGAAAAGTAACCAAGACAGAATTTGGTACCAGAGGAGTGGGGTTGTTGCCGTGACAGTACCTGACCATGTGGTTCAAGACCCTTTGGAAATGGCTTGTGGGAAATGTTTGGAAAGGTTCAGAGATGTTACCTGAAAGAGTAGAGCTGGAACGCTTTTGGCTGTTCTGTATGGGAGATTCTGGTCAGAGCTCAGACCAGAAGGTTGATAGAAATTCTGCTGGAAAAGACTGGGTTCAGGAGGTTTCTTCTGGGAAGAATTACTGCACTGGTTGTTGGACTCCAGACAATGTGTATGATGGCTTGGCAGAAAGTTTGTCTGCATTTTGCTCTTGTCCAGAGACTTTGTAGAAGACTGAGATTAAGGGCCGTGGACTAATTAATCTGGCAGAAGAAATTTCAAGGCAGTCGAATGTTGCGGCAGTGGCATGGCTACTGTTGGGGGCTTTTAGCTAGATTTATGTTAACAGTCAAGACCAAAGAGCCCAGCAGGATGATTTAAAATGTGAATTTGACCAGAAAGGAAGCTCCAGTAAAGCTGTGGACTGCAAAGATAAGGCTGAGGAGATCTCCAGTGCTGAGAAAGAAAAAGAGAATTCAAAAGATGGCCTGAGGGCATCACAAGAAGCAAATCTCCACCCTTTGCAGCCTCAAAACTGCAAAAATGAAAGACTTTGCTTTGAGAAGAAAGTCGCAGAGCATCATGCTCCAGAATGGCTGCGGCAGCTGCACCAGGTTCCAGAATGGCGGCAGCATAGAGAATTTGCTCCTCAGAATTGGATTCAGAGTGCCCAGTGATCCAGGCACTTGACCCCTACGGCCAAGAGAGAGGAAAGCTTGGCTACTGCTCCAGATGGCAGTAAACCTTGACATCATCCACATGGCACTGGTTTTAGGTGCATACAGAATGCAAGAGTTCTGAGGTTAAGAAGGCTTCCACCTTGATTTCAGAAGAAGGTCTAGGAGACCAGGCAGTTTGCCCCTGAAAAGGCAGTGTGTGAAGCTGTGAGTGTGAAGCAAAAGGCTGTATATGCTTTGAATCAGCCCCCTCTGTATGGCACTGTGTCTCCCATAGCCAGGATTCACAGGTCCAGGAATCAAGGGGTGGAAGTAGGGATGGTACCACTCACCATTACTCCTAGTGACCTATTGGCGAAATTTTTGCTTCCTATCCCCACAACCTTATGTTCTGCTGGCTTAGAAGTCTTAGTTCCAGAATGGGGAAGGCTTGCACCAGGAGGCACAACAATGATACCATTGAACTGGACACTAAGATTTCCCCCTGCTCATTTTGGTCTCCTGATGCCTCTGAGCAAACAAGCTGAAAAGGGAGTCACAGTGTTGTCAGGGGTAATTGACCCAGACTATGAAGGGGAAATTGGACTACTACTCCACAATGGGGGAAAGGAAGAATATATGTGGAGTGCAGAGATCCCTTAGGGCACCTCTTAGTATTACCATGCTCAGTATTAAAATCAATGGGAAACTACAACAACCTAATATATGCACAATGACAAATGGCCCAGAGCCTTCAGGAATGAAGGTATGGTTCACTCCACTTGGGAAAGAACCAAGACAGACACTTACACAACCTTGGAAAGACTCACTATTCAAACTGAAAGGCAATTTATGGAAATCACTTTTATATAACCTGCACTGCTCACAAGTAAGCACAGTCACATTTGGGTTTGAGGGAGGGCAATGTGGTGGTTCCCCATAGGGCTAAGATATCAGCAAAAGTTTTCCCACATTTATCACATTCTTAGGTTTCTCTGCAGTGTGACATCTTTGGTCTGTACTAAGATGTGATTACTGGGAAATAGTTTTTCCACATTTATTAAGTAAATTCACTGCACGGACTCGAACCACTGGACCAGCATTCACTCACTCAGCACAGGGCGCACGCAAGGAGGGGCTACACGAGCCCCCCCACCCCGCAGCCAGAGAAGTCCCTGGGGCTTCTGAGTGAGGACCTCCTCTCTGCCGCGGGTGCAGGGAAGGCAGAGACTCAGTCTGTAATGGCGGCGGGGTCCTGGGTCGCCTGCTCTGCCCTCAGGAAGTAGATGGGAAATACCTGGCTCTCTCTGCGAGTTTCAGCTGGGAACCGTGGTGGTGTGAGTAAAGCACAGACTCGAACCGCTGGACCAGCAGCTCTGCAATTCCCATTAAACTACCATTAGCATACCTCACAGATCTTGAGAAAACATGCCTTAAATTCATCTGGAACCAGAAGAGACCCAGAATAGCAAAAGCAATCCTGGGCAACAAGGACAAGTCAAGTGGAATCACAATCCCTGACCTGAAATTATACTACAAAGCTACTGTCATAAAATCAACCTGATACTGTCTATATCCTATGAGAATGAGTTTTCCCACATTCAGTATTCATAGGGGTTTTTCATCTATGTGAGTTCTGCAATGTGCTCTGAGATGTGATGTCTTGGCAAAAGTTTTCCCACATTCAATGCATTTACAGGGTTTCTCTCCTCTGTGAACTCTCTCATGCTCTTTGAGGTGTCCCATCATAGAGAATGTTTCTCCATAATCACTGCCTTGAAAAAGTCTTGTCTCGGTGTCTGTTCTCTGCTGTCCCATGAGAGGAGATGGTAAGAACGCCACACCCAGTTCTCAGATGCTCAAGGAGGTTTGACTTCTGACAGAAAGTTTCCCCACATTTACTTCCTTCATAGAGTCTGCACCTATCTGGACCCCAGTATGCTAAACGGGACATGATGGTGAGTGGAATAATATACCAGATTTCTCATATTTGTAGGGGTTATCTTTTGAGTGGGTCCTGTGGTGCTGGATGAAATATGTTTCCTGAGAAAAAGATTTCTTGCATTTCCAATAAAGATCACATTGGTTGTTTTTCTTGCATTTCCCGTAAAGATCACATTGGTGTTCTATCATGTACTGTGAGGTCTAATTTCTGGTATAAGGTATCTATGCATCCATGATATTCACAAGCATTATCAGCAGTTTGTTTTTCAGCACATACTTTATGGTTGGGCTGTGACCCACATTTTCTTCAGATTTATTGCTCTCTGAAGCCCTCTGTCTTGTAACAGGTAGCTGAAATGGAATGAAGGGTGACTTTGCCCTGAAATTAATACCATCTTCATTATGTTCACTCTGTGTTATTATGAGCGTGTGAACTTTACTGTATTCCACAATAATGGTTTTGTTGCAAGATCCCCCACATTCATTAAGATCAGAGCATTTCTCCCTTAGGTCAGATCCCCTGTGTTCAAACAGAGTTGTTTTACCCCAGGCTTCCCTAAATTATCATCCTCCAGGACTTCTCTCCTGTGGAGAAACCCAACTTTAATATACTCTTATCACATAAATTTTTTCCAAACTCACCGTGTTGAAGAGACTGCACCAAGGTTTGAAACTTCTGACGCTGATCTTTCTTATAACCAATAGCTTTCTCATTTTTATTACACTCATGAGATTTCTCTTCAATGTGTTACTTCATGTCTAATATCAAACCATAATTTGCCACACATATTCATGGAGTCAGCCTTCTTTCTTAAATAGTTTCCTTCAGTAATAATCAACTCAGAAACAATTGGAATGTTCATTCTACATGAACCCTATTTACAGAATATTTTCCTGAAAGATCTGAAGCTATACCAGATTAAATGGTTTCCTAAAACTTTCTGTCCTTCAGTGTTTCGTCTTCCATTAATATTACTTTCATGGAGGCATCTTTGTTTCTCCTGATACCCTTGAATATGGACATCAACTTTGTAATATCCTAAAATGAGAAAAATTGAAAATATCTTATAAAGCTTACACTTCTTATGGGAAAGAACTTATAGCTACATGTTGTTATTATTTTGTTCTATTATTTCTGGTAATGTTTCCAAGTTTAAATAATTCATGCACACCACCAGATAGTCCCTTGTTCTTTCCTCATCCATATGGCTTTTTAAAATCGGATATTATTCTCAGTGCCAACTAGAATAGAGTAGAGCCATTCCTCTCAGGTCTTCCTTGTTACAATTCAAAATTCACAGACAAAGCAGATTCACAAATATACAAAGATTCTTATATAATGAAAAGAGTGGACCTCAGCACTTAAGAAATGGCACAGTGATGAATTCTAAGGCTCTCCTTTCTACTTTCTATATGTCCTGTACTCTGTGCTAAAGAAACCAATACTGGCTTCTTTACTGGTAAAAGGCTCATATAAGGAAAGCCTGTTCCTTCCAGCCAAAGTGCTGAGAAAAAGTAGTCTAACAGATCAGAAAACTTTTCTGACAAAATGTAACACAGTCAGGCCAAAGATGGAATACTTCTGTAGTCCCACAGAGGCTGAGCAGAGAGCTAAGAAAAACTCAGAACATTTGTACATTCTCATAATATTTCTTCCTATAAGGTAAATGGGGAGCTCCCTGCAAATATGAAGAATAATTTTAAGAAAGTTTCATTCTTGGGATATGCAAGGCACCTTTAAATCCTCACCAAGGAACATATTCTAATTGAATATATGTAAAAAATGTTTTAATCTGCAGGGTTAAGCATCAATGTGTCCTTCTTTATGGCTGAGTAGTACTCCACTGTTTAAAAAGTAGCACATCTTTTTTATCCATACCTCAGTTGATGGGTATCTGGATTGTTTTTAGGGTATATCAATGTGGTATGATGTTTTTAGTTCTTCTGGAAAAATACCCAGAAGGGGAATAGCTGGGTTCAACAGGTCCTGTAATCCTAGTTTTTGGAATATTACTGAGCTATAAAGAAAGATAAACTCGAGGCTTTTATAGGTAAATGGACACAACTAGAACCACTACTCAGAAGTGAAATAAAGTAGACACAGATGGTAAACATCATATTTTCTTCCTGGTATAAGAAACTAAATGAATACATAAAATCTGAAATGTATAATAGATATTGTGAATGGGAAAGAAACTGCTCAAAAGAAAAGAACAACTGGGATGGGTGAAAGGAGAAAGAAGAAAGGGAAGGAAAGGAGGAATATATTATATATATACACACACATGGAAGCTAAGATAATTGTACAACTAATTTCTATTGGTTTATTGAAAGAAACAGTTAATGTCTAATTGGTTGATCAATTTTGCATGCCTATATCTGGTAATCTGAGCAATGACTTTGAAAATAAAAATATGCACTATAACAACCATTGTTAATTTCCTAACATCTTGTTTTAAAATTATGTACCTTTTTATTGTTTTGTTATTCTCTTTAAACTAAGAAAATGTTCACGTTGTGAAATGATAAGAAAAAGCACATCTCTGTATTTGGAAACAAGTTTAAAGAAATGTGTCTGGTTGCCAAGTTGACAAGTGGTGGATTATAATGGTTGATACATTGTGTCAACTTGAGAATTGAGAAGTTTAGAACCTTAACAAAGTGACTCAGCACAGGGCCAGGGTTCTCACTTTGTAAAGCTCCTGAGTTTGCAGAAGAGGAAGGCAGGGAAAAAGTGTGGGTAGAGAGCCAGCAAACAAGGAGGAAAAGAGGTTTGCTCTGCCCCCTCCTTTGCTCTTGCTGTTTTCCGTCTCTGCATTGAACTATTGCCCCTGTGCCATGCCACCTGCCTTGGAGCCAGATAATTATGGACTGAAACCTCCACAGATTGTGAGCAAAAAAAAAAAATCTTTCTTTCCTTAATTTTGGGTGTCAGGTACTTTGTCTCAGGTGTGAGAGAAAAATAACCAAGACAGTCTCAGAAGCCCATTTTGGAGTGGGTCTTTAAATTTAGGGGCCCTGATATTTTTCAGTTCTTCATATGCTCTAGATAGAAGTCCTTTGTCTGAGGGAGAGTTTGACAAAATATTTTTCCACTCTGGGTTTTCTTTTCACTCTGTTGGTAATTTTTTTTTGATGTGTGTTGGAGACCACTACAAAGTGGCTCTGAGCAGGATTTAATGTTAAGCAATTGGCTTTCCATGTTTACTTGTAAGATGTCCAAAGCTTAGGCACCTTGTCTAAAGATAGGCAGTGGAGTCATAGTAAGTGAACCTCTATGAGTCACTGGTCACTGCTGAGGCCTGCATTGGCCTGTGAAGGACAAGATAAGGCCATAGCTGAGGATGTCTGGCTCCAACCCCAATTAACTACAAGGAGACTGCAGCTGCAGGCTCCACATTCCTACAGTAAATATCAGCCTAAAGATAAGGTAGTTCTCCTAATTGACATAATTTACTACTTGGGAAAATTCTCCCAAGGTCTTGCCAGATTCTGGCATTTTCTTGAGTATCCTCCTCCTTTGTTTGAAAACCAAATAAATACGGGCTGCCCAGAGAAGTCTTGGTCTAAACTCAGAATATCAAAGCTGTAAGAGAGTGAGATGCTCCTGGAGCCCTGAAATCATTTCAGTTTTCTCATTTATTTAAGCCTTTCCTGTCCACTCACTTGGGAGATTGCGGACTGATCAGGCCTGCAATAAGTAAGGGTTATTTAACCCAATAGATGTGCAAAAACTTTTTAATAAGATGAGATCCCAGTTGTTGATCTTTTGAAGTACTTCCCATCCATTTTGGTTTTTCATGACATTTCTGCCTACACTATGTCTTCAAGATTTCTACCTGCTTTCTCTGCCAGTAGATTTAGTGTTTCTGTTTTAACATTTAGAGCTTTGATCCATTTTAACTTTAGTTTAGTGAATGATGATAGACATGAGCCTAATTTTATTCTTTGACATGTGGAAAGCCAGTTTTTCCAGCACCATTTATTAAAGAGGCTATCTTTCTTCCAGTGAACATGTTTGGCCCCTTTGTCAAAAATAAGTTGGCTGAGTGTGTTTGTAGCTGTGTCTGCATCTTCTAATCTGTTCCACAAATCCTCAGTCCTGTTTTTTTTCCAGTACTAATGGGTTAATATTATCCCTTAGTTATTGTGTGTTGATCAGGCCCACAATATCTCAAATGAGTGGATGGTGAAAGCTTAAATAAATGAGACAAGTGGTATGGTTTTGGGCTCCAGGAAATTCCAAACCCTCTATCCAAATTCGAGATTCTCAGTGGCTCCCGGAGGGAGGGCCCCCAAAGGAAGGGACCCCAGCACACGGGGAGCCTCGGGTGGGGAGCACCAGTCTTTGGACTGGCGGCTCACTCCCGGCCTCGTAGTTCCCCGGAAGGAAGGCTTCCGGTGCACAGGGAGCCACGGGTGGGGAGCACCGGTCTTCTGGTTGGCTAGCTTCCTGCCTCATAGGCCCCCCGGAGGCAGGGCCCCCTGCGCATGGGGAGCCATG
>NW_004955422.1:24061784-24165186 GCF_000276665.1 Chinchilla lanigera | reverse complement strand
ACAACTATTGATAATCTCCTACCTCTTTTGTCTGTAACTCACTATCATTTGTCTATTTGTTTTCCTGAGAAACTATCTTGTAGATAACAATATGTAAAACAGTAACCATTGATAATTTCCTACCACTTTGTCTGTAATTTGGTAAGCCCTTCCTATTATTATGTTATCCTTCTTTTGCTCTTTAAAATAAAAAAAAAAAAAATTTGAGATTCTCTGGGGCTAAGACAAAGAAGTTCTCTGGGAAGCCTGTATTTATTTGGTTTTCAAAAAAGGAGGAGGATACTGCAGGAAATGTGGGAATCTGAATCTAGCAGGACCTTGGAACATATTTTCCTAAGTAGTAAATTATGTCAATCAGGAGAACTACCTTATCTTTAGGTTGACATTTATTGTAGGAGTGTGGAGCCTGCAGCTGCAGTCTCCTTTTCATTAATAGGGGTTTAAACTAGGCATCCTTACCTGTGGCCTTAGATTCATAAGTAAACATGGAAAGACAACTGGTTAATTTTAAATCCTGCTCAGAATCACTTTGTAGTGGTCTCCGTCACAGTACCATGCTGATTTTATGACAGTAACTTTGGAGTATAGTTTCAAGCCAGGGATTGTGATGCCTCCTGCCTTGCCTTTATTGCCCAGGATTGCCATTGCTATTCTAGATCTCTTCTGTTTCCAAATGGATTTTAAGACTTGTTTTCTAGATCTGTGAGGTATGCTAACGATATTTTGAACAGGATTGCATAAAATCTGTATAACAATTTTGGGAGTATGGCCATTTTCACTATGTTGGTTCTTCCTCTGCATGAATAAGTAATATCTTAACATTTTCTGATATCCTCTCTGATCACCTTTCTCAGAGTACTGTAATTTTCAATATATAGATCTTTTACTTCCTTTGTTAGATTGCTTCCTAAGTATTTCATTTCTTTTGGATGCTATTGTGAAGGGTATCATTTCACTAATTTCTCTCTCAGTGAGTTTGTTGTTTGTGTACAGGAATGCTATTGATTTTTGAGTGCTGACTTTATATCCAGCTACACTACTGAATTTGGTTATTAAATCTAGTAGTCTTTTGGTAGAGTTTTGGGGGTCTTCTATATGAATATCATGTTATCTGTGAATAATGATAATTTCACTTCATTCTTTCCTATCCCTATTCCTTTTATTTTTCTCATCTGTCTAATTGCTCTGGGTAATGTTTCCAGAACTATATTGAATAGGAATAGTGATAATGGACATCCTTGTTTTGATCCTGATTTTAAAATGGAAGCTTTCAATTTTTGTCTATTTAGTATGATGTTGGCTATTGGTTTTTCATAGATGACTTTTATCAGATTGAGGTAAAGACCATCTATTCTGATTTTCAGTAGGTGTTTTATCATGAATGAGTGTTGGACCTTATCAAAAGCTTTTTCTGCCTCTATTGGGATGATCATGCTATTTTTGTTTTTGGCTCTGTTGCCATGGTCTATTACATTTATTGATTTGCATATGTTGAAACATCCCTGCATTCCTGGGATGAATCCCATTTGGTCATTGTCTTGGTTACATTTCTGTCATTGCTGAGATAAAATACCTGACACCCAGAATTAAGGAAGGAAAGGCTTATTTAGCTTATAATTTGTGAAAGTTTCAGTCAATACTTGGCTGACTCCAACGCAGAGTGGCACATGGCAGAGGACAACAGTTCATGGCAACAGAAGACAGCAAAAGCAACAAGAGCAGAATAGGGAGGAGTGGTGGCAAGAAGCCTCTTTCTCTCCCTTACATATGCAAACTGTCTGCCCCAGGGCATGTATAGCTCTCACACCCATGAATCAATCATAAGCTCTAAAAGCCCTCCCCATGACTGCATGTGGCTTTGGGGAGACATACAGACACCAACCATAACAGTCATGGTGTAGAATCTTCTTGATGATTTGCTGCATTCTTTTACTAGTATATTTTGAAGATTTTTACCTCTATGTTCACTGGGGAGATTGGCCTGCAATTCTTTTTGTTTGTTTGTTTCTTTCCCTTGTTTTGGTATCAGGGTAGCCTCCAGGAATGAAATAGGAGAATTAATTCACTCACAATTTCATTAAAGAGTTTGAGGTGTATTGTTGTTAAATGTATAGAATTTTCTGTGAATTCCTTGTAGAATTCAGCCATGAATCCATCTGGACCTGGGCATTTCTTTGTTGGTAAGTTTTTAATAACATTTTCATTTTCATTAGCTGATATTGGGTTATTCAGAATTTTTATATCTTCTTGATTCAGCTTTGGTAATTCATATATTTCTAGGAATCTGCCTATTTCTTCTGTGTTTTGTCTTATTAGAATAAAGATTTTCAAAGTGGATGTTAATAATGTTCTGGATTTCCACAGGATCTATAATGATTTCAACCTTGTCATTCCTTATTGTATGAATTTGAGATTTTCTTTCCTTTTTTTGATAAGGTTGGCTAGGGGTTTATCAATTTTATTTATTCTTCCAAAGAACGAACTCTTTGATTCATTAATTTGTTGTATTGTTTTCTTAGTCTCCATTGCATTAATTTCTGCTCTGATTTTTATAATTTCTTCCCTTCTTTGGGGTTTGGGTTTGATTTGGTTTTCTTTTTCTAGAAGCTTGAGGTGTGGCATTAGGTTATTTATTTATGCTATTCTGTTATGCTATTCTTTGTTATTATGTGAGAATTCACTGTTCTATATTTGCCTCTGAGGAATGCTTTCATTGTGTTCCACAGATTCTGATAATCTGCATTTTTGTTTGATTGTAGATATTGTTTAATTTCATCTGTGACTGGTTATTGGTTATTCAGGAGGGAGTTATTTTATTTTGATGTGTTTATGGAGTTTTTGCAGTTTCTCTTGTCATTAATTTCAAATTTCATTGCACTCTGATTAAATAATATGTGTGGGATAATTTCAACTCCTTTATATTTACTTAGGCATGTTCTATGGGCTAGAATATGATCTATTTTAGAGAATGTCCCATGTGCAGCTGAGAAGAGTGTGTATTCTGACGTTGTTAGGTGGAACACTCTGTAAATGTCTACTAAATCCATTTGTTCACAGGTTTGGTTCAGTTCTGGGTGGTTTTTTTTGTGTGTGTGTGGATTTTTTACCTAGTTAATCTATTTCTTTGTGACAATGGGGTGTTAAGTTTCCCTGTAACAATTGTGCTATTGCTTATTTGATTTTTCATGTCTATTGATAGCTGTCTTTTATAATTAAGTGCTCCTATATTTGGTGCCTATATATTTATGATTGTTATCTCTTCCTGTTGAAGTTTTGATCCTACCACTATTCCCCTTACAAGTATGTAGTGATCTGCTTTATCTCTTTTGATCATTCTTGGTTTGAAGTTCACATTGTCTGCAAACAGAATAGCTACCCCTGCTTTTTGGGGGGTTCCTGTTGCATGCAGTGTTGTTTTCCCTCCTTTGATTTTTAGTTTATGAGTTTCTTTTTGAGTTAAATGTGTTTCTCATATACAGCATATTTTGGATCATGTTTCTTGATCCATTCCACTGGTCTGTTTTTTTTTTGATTGGTGAATTAGGGTCATTTACATTAATGGTTATAACTGATACGTATTGGCTTATTTTTGTCATGTTATTTTCCTGTTGCTGGTTCCCTTCTTTTCCCCTCTGTTTAATTGCTTATTCTGCTTGGTAGTTCATTTCTGTTGTTGTTCTTGGAATTGTGGTAATTTTTATTTCTATCTAGTGTTTCTTTCATTACTCTTTATGTGGTGGTTTGGTGGTCATTTCTTCAGTTGTTCTTTGTCATGAAAGTATCTTATTTCTCCAGTAATTTTGAAAGATAATTTTGTATGGTACATGGCTATTGTAATGATTGATACATTGTGTCAACCTGAAAAGCCTAGAAGCTTAACTAAGTAACTTAGAAGTTCTACATCCGGGATGTAGAGGACTTGCCTTTACCCTCTAAGATGGTGTTCATTGTGTTCTCAAGTTTAGAAGTTTAATTAAGTGACTTAGTGGGGGCCAGGGTCCTTACTCTGTAAACATACTGAACCTGTGCAAGAAGAGGGCACAGAGATGGTGATGGTGTGAGTGCTACCTCTGAGGGCAGGTAGCCTACATACAATACAAGGGAGGAAAAGAGGCTGGTTCTCCTCCATTTTGTTCTTGTTGCTTTTGCTGTCTTCTGCTGCCTTTAAGTGTTCCCCTGTGCCATGCCACCCTGCCTTGGAGTCAGCTGATTATGGACTGAAATCTCCACAGACTGTGAGCTAAATAAACCTTTCCTTCCTTAATTTTTGTCTCAGCAATGAGAGAAAAGTTACGAAGACAGCTACAGTCCCCATAAAACTGGGTCAGAAATGGGGTATTGTTTGGGGACAGCATAAGGGTGGTTAGGATTGAGAGGGATATTAAGAGGTCTGAAAATTTTACTGTCAATACCCACAATAGTAATTGGGGCCAAGGAGGTTGGGCCTTGGAAGGAAGGCAAAGTGTAGTGACAAGCACCCTTACCAATTAAAAATAATAAAATAAGATGGACTTACCCTCCACTGTAAGAGTTACCAGGATTTCAGCATTTAAAATGCTCCAGGTGGCCTCCACAGGTTTTGGGCCTAGTTAGTCTTCAGTGGCCAGGCCAAGAAGTTCTGAGAAGGAGCTGGTTGGGGGATCCTGGGATTGTAGCCCAGAGGTGGCAGAGGTAGCTGCCATCACTGGGCAGTCTGACTTCCAGTGGGGAGCCCCACAGGAAGAACATGGCTTAGGGGGCATCCCAGGCTGTGGCATTCCCTAGCTCAGTGACAGTTCATTTAAAGCATGGCCCTGGAAGGATGCTCTTGAGCAGAAAGGCCATAGAAATGCTTTTAGCAATGGGTTGGGGGTCTGGTCCAGCCTGAAGGTTTCTTACAGTGGAGGCTAACGTCCGCACCTCAGAAATGTGCTGTTTTTAATCACTTTTATCTCTATTATTAAAGACTTTGAAAGCCAAATTGATAAACTCCTGTTGTGAGGTCTTAGGGGCAGCTGCTAGTTTCTGTAATTTTTTACAAATGTCTGGTGCTGATGGGTAATAAAATGAATCTTTAAGACAAGGTGTCCCTCTAGACTTTCTGTGTCTAATGTTATCTATCATGGAAGAGCAGCAGCCAGATGAGCCATGAACTGAGCTGGATTTTCATCCCTGTTCTAAGTGGTTTCCCTTAGCTTATTGAAATTAGCTACCTTATGGTCCACCCTGCAAAGTCCCTGTACTAAGTAAGAAACTGTATGGTCTCAGTTTGCTATGTCCTCAGATTCTGCCTGATAGTTCCACTTCGGGTTTTCCTGGGGGATAGCTGCAGTGCCCACTGGAAGGTCAGTCTGAAGGAAGTACTCCTGATCTCCATAGGACTGGACCAGGGAAATCACTCATTGCTGCTTTTCTGAAGAGAGAGTGGAGCCAAGAATCACATTTAAATCCATCCAGGTTAGGTTATATGACTGAGTTAAGCATCAAAATTCTTGGATACATTGGATGGGATCCGAGAAAGGGCCTAGATACTGGTTAATTTAGAAGCCTGTCAAAGAGAAAGAAACATGGGGGCTGGGGATTTAGCTCAGCGGCAAAGCGCCTGCCTGGCAAGCGCAAGGTTGTGAGTTCGGTTCCTGGTATCGGAGAAAAACCAAAAAAAAAAAAAAAAGAGAGAGAGAGAGAAAGGAACATGAATTCTAACAATTCCCTCTGTGTTTGCCACCTCACAGAGTGGAAACTGAGAATCAGGGAGCCTTTGGGGGCCAAACTGAAATCTAGCTTGGGTATGGGGTGGAGTGGAGTCAGGTATAGTGTACAGAGGAGGATTAAAGTCAAGGGGAAGTGCCAGATAAATAAGGGAACAGACACCTGATCAGCAGAGGCCCTACAGGAGGGGAGGGAGCAGCTGCAACAGTGGGAAACTCTAGAGGAGGAGAAAAAACCACTGTAGCAGCAGAAGGATCCAGAGAAGGGAGGGTGCAGCTGTAGCAGCAGGGGGTTCCCGAGGAGATGAAGCAGCAGTAGGGGTGGGAGTTTGCAGATACTGCCAGGGGAGAGAAAATCAGTTGGATTTGTCATCAGAGAGAGTCTACGTCTTGTCAAGTGGGTATAGATGGGACAGAAAGAATTTGAGAGGGATCCCATGAGGTGCACAAAGTGAAAATATTATGGAGTGTAAAGAATACCTGTGTGTGTATAGGACTTCTGACCACCTGTTTAGCCTCCAGTAGTAATTGTCTAAATCCCACAGAATGGAGAGATCAAAAGTCCTGGGTTCTGGCCACCTTGAACCATTTTCCAATGTGTATCATGGCCATGCAGTGTTGCAGAAAAATATTAGCTGCTTAGGCTTCAGATTAGGGTGGAGATGGAAATGGTTCAGATTTTTTAAGAGACAAGATGAGCAGGAAAGGGGGATAGAAGGAGGAATGTTCCCAATGGAGGGCAGAGAGAGGTAACTGTCCTGCCTGGAGTGGCAAAATAAGAGCAGCATCAGGGCCCTAGTGAGTGGCTTCAGTTGTACCCAAAGCAATAGGGAGCATGGGTGAAAGAGCAAAGCATTCATCACCACAACTGATCAGCCACCAAGGGGGGCCTGTCTCCCTGGAGAGCATTAGCTTTAAAGGCACTTTTATGGTTTGTGTCTGGATGTGGCTGAATCTACAGTTTGTGACTGATTCATGGTCCAGTGCTGGGATTATGGATGTGAGTGCTCCACCCACCCCAGGATGAGTAACCTGCATACAATATAAGGGACAGAAATAGTCTTCTCTCTTCCTCTTCCTTTGGTTGCATTTGCTGTTTTCTGCTCCCATAAATGATTGCCCCTCTGCCGTGTGCCACTTTGCCTTGGAGCCAGCTAATTATGGACTGAAACCACTACAAACTGTGACCTAGTAAATGTTTCCCTCTTTAACTTTGTGTGTCAGGTATTTTGTCCCAGCAATGAGAGAAAAGTAACTGAGACAGACATGAGCCTTTGTCTGTCTCAGGCCTTGGTGAGGAGCAGAACTAGGGAGTAGCCAGCAGCAGTGAGGGAGAAGGTCAGGCACAGAGACAGTTAAAGGTACAGAGCTAAGTTGGTGGCAGCAGCACATAGGGGATGCTTAAGGGCACAAAGATTGTTAAAAGTATAAAGAGGTCTTACTGGGTGTGAAGTGAGCAGAAACTGCCTGCAACAGTACAGCAAAGTCTGGAATCAGTGTCACCATGTGACCTCAGTGGAAAAAGGCTCAAGATAGGGTGTAGTACCCTCTCATGAGGGACCCTCTCTTGTCCTGGGTTTCATGCACCAAATATAATTAATGGCACGGTAGGAAACACTGGGAGATCAAGCCTGTGGGAAAGAATAGATTTAATTCTGTCTAGGTACAAGCAGGCTGAAACTGGAGGATACCAGTGAATATCTGGAGGGGAGGCTAAGCATATATAGGGTTTGGGGTTGGGAGTCGAAGTCTCAAAGAATCTGGATGGAATGTTTGAGGTCAAAGCTGCAAGGATGATCAGCACAGGTGTGCCCACAAAGCTTCTGGCATCAGAGAGACTGCAGGTCCAGTCCTAAATTTCTTCATGACCATCCGTTCTGTTTGCTGAAGGCAGCATGGTTGTTCGTAGGGCATCATGTTTATTGGGAAGGTCTTTCTCAGATCAGGCATGACAATAAAAAACACGATCATCCTGATGATGTAATAAAATACCAAGCGATGGGGACAGGTGTCTGGTAATGAGGATAGCAATCGAAGGTTACATGGGGATTTCTGAAAATAACATCATTTGTTCCTACTCCTCCAACCTCCAGCGTTATCCGTGTATGTCTTCACTGGGCATGGCAATCCTGTACTTCTGGTCCTCAACTGGCTGAGGTTGGTATTTGGGGTAGAAGAAGGCCCCTTGGGCCACATAAGGCCCCAGCCCTGCCCAGCACCCAACTCACTGTCCTGCAGTGTCTGGAACACATGGAGCCCAGTCACTGAGCTCTGAACCAAGGCTGAGGCACTGTCTAGCACAGGTCCCATGCCACAAGGACTTCCACATTCACCTGCTTAACTGGCTGATGATTATGGCAGGAATGACTCTGCAGTAGTGCACAGAGATAGCAAAGATCTGTTCCCACAATGCAGCACGCCCTGCCCCTGACATCAAAAGCTATAATTCGCACAAAGTTCTGCATCCTAAAAACTGATTTTTATTCCCCACCTTACTGGCAGGTCGAAGAATATGAGTGAGAAACAACATAAGTGACAGTATTCCAAGGATTCAAGGGACTATCCTTTAAGTCCTGGTTAAAGGGAAAAAAAACAAACAGCTGTACTCAGTTTAACAGTTGGGGAATTACCAATATAACTGGACATTAGAAAAATTAAGGAAAATAACTGGTATTTTTCTTAGGGTTATAAAAGTAGTATGTGATTAAAATAGAAAATTCTTCACATTTTAAAAATATATATTCTAAAAGCTGGGTGTTGGTGGTACATGCCAGTAATCACAGAACTCTGAAAGGCTGAGGCAAAAGAATCACAAGTTCTAGCCTAGCCTAGCTTTTTCATGAGAAAAACAGAACGACCCTGTCTAAAAAAAAAAAAAAAAAAAAAAGGCACTGGGCAGGTAGCTCAGTGTGAATGCCCTGCATTTAATCTTCAGTACTGCAAACAAACAAAAACAAAAAAGATATACACTGAAACATTTACAGTGATATATTTTTAATTTAATGTAGCAATTTGGAGTAATTCAACAAAATAATTCAAGCAAAAATGATAAGAATGTAATATTTGATAAATCTGTGTAAGACATGTATCTGATCTTCCTTTTCCTATTTTCTACTATTGTGATTGTCACACATATACACACAGTAAAAACCTATGTGGTAATGGAGGGCAAGGGGAATTGAGGAGAGTGCATGTTCTTTCCAGAAATGTACCATTAAACACAAGGATGACAAGACTACTGAAGGTACATATGAACACATCTTATAAATAAGGTTATGATATAAACAAATACTGGAAAACTTGAAACAGTAATATGTGTGGTCATCAAGGTTTACCTGAGTAGGGAAAGAGACGGAAGGTGGATGTCTAAAATCACACAAGTAACTATACACACAACGCAAAATAAGAAAATGATTACTGTATCAGTCTTGTATTTACATGAAGAAATCTTCCTTGAAACTTAATGTGTCCACTCATTTGACTTTTTTTATGATATGAAGACATACATGCACAGTAACTTAAATATTGTTAAGAACAGCTTTCAGAAAAGTGGGCCAGAAAGTAGAATGTGCCCTCAAGTCTCTCTTTCATCACCCTACACACTGATTCATCTATTAACATATTGTAGAATATGGAATATTTTGTACAATATTAAGTGCATAGCTTACTTTGTACTATCTTTTACTCTCCCCTTGTACCATTCCATAGGGTTTATGAAATGCCAAACTCATAGTGCTATTTAGTTGGAGCTATTTCCTATACTATCATGATGTAATATTCACTATGATTGTTTCATGCAAAATAGTTTCACTTCCCTAAAAATCCCCTATGCTCTACTTATTCACAGTCTGCTCCTAAACTCCTGGATATCACTGCAGGTTGTTTGCTTGTTTATTTGATTTTTTACTTAAACTATCTGCACATTTTTGCCTTTTCCAGAATGTCATGTAATTGTACAGTTGGAATCAAACAGCATTTATCCTTCTGAGATTGACTTCCTTATTTCAGCAATGTGTGTTTAATCTTTTCCCATGGATTTTCCTGACTTGACAGCTCATTTTAAAAAGTCTCAGGCTAATATTCCAGTGTAGGAATACACAACAGTTTACCTTCGGGTCTACTGAAGTACATCTTCACTGCCCTCAAATGTTTGCAATTATGTGTAAACACTTATAAAGGCGTACACAGCTTTTTTGTCTCACTGTAAGTTCTCAAACAAATTGGGTGAATATCAAGGTGCACAATTACTGGGTTTTACATAAAAGTGATGTTTAATTATATTTAAAAGTAACTGCTGAGCTGTCCTCCAAAGTAACAATATTTTGCATCTGACCAACAATGAGTGACTTTTTGCCAGCACTTGGTGTTGGCACTGTTTGACATTTTGGTCACTTCAATAAGAAATTCTCATAATTTGCAGTTTCATAACAGCATAGGATTCCAGCATGTTTTTCATATTTTTATTTACCATAGCGATAGCTTCATCTGCAGAATTGTATTTAGTTCTTTCGACCATTTTTATTGGCCATTTTCCTATTGAATTTTAATTGTTCTTCATTTTGGAGATAAAATTCCTCTCAGATGTATCTTTTGCAAGTATTTTCTATCTGTGCTTGTCTTTTCATTATCTTGACAATCTTGCACAAATTTTTAATTCCATGCAGTAAAACTGATCAGTTAGTGTAGTTCTTTGTGTAGTTCACAACGGGATTATCAAAAAAGTGCCTATCTTCACTCCCTCTCTTCCTCCCTCTCTCCCTGTTTTCCTTCTTTTTTTTTTTCTTCCATGCAAATCAAAGCAAAACATAACACCAAAAAAGGGCATGGGTTCTATGGCTGCAATACCTATATAAGAACTTAAAAAACAAACAAAAAACAAATAAGAGTCATTGAGTAATTAGGACACATTCGAGTTTCCCCAGTTTTCCATGTGTCAGACTGTCAAATCAGGACTTGAAAGAAGCGGAATTCCAGGTCCCTGTAAAGTTAGGAGAGAGACCCCTCTGAGTTGAGCAGAACCTACTCTCTTAGAAAGGACTCGCTACTGGGAAGATAAATTCATCCTCCTTCTGAGCCAGCTGCTGGCGCAACGTCTTCTGGGAATTGTAGTCTCCATCTAATGACGTCACCAGCCCAGGGCCTTGGGAACGGCTGTTTTTTTGTATTCCTTCTGCGCGTGCGCCACTGTGCCATTTCCGCCTTTTAGCGGAAATTCAGCTTCCCTCTCCATTCTCTCTGGAGTTGGACTTTGTGGCTGTGAAGGTTGGTGGAAGGATTAAAGAGGAGTGAGCGGGGCTCTGGGAATCCAGGGGAGCAAGACAGGTGTCCACCTATGTGGGGGAAGCAGAAATGGTGTACTTCAGGGCAGCGGAACCTGACGTGAAGGTGCGGGCCATGGGTCCGAGCTGGGTTTGGAGGCGACACGAGGCCGGTCCACGGGTCCAGTGCTGCAGAAAAGTCCTTTTCAGCCTTGCTCTTCGGGATTGCTTTGGCAGAAGACGTGCTCCCAGGTGCATCGAAGCTGGTTCGGGTGGGGGAGTTCCCGGGGACAGTGTGCCGACTGCGCGAGCTGGGGGCAGTGAGTTCTTATTCCAGCTCGGGTACAGCAGGATCCTGTTACTCTTTATGTGACGTCTGCGTACCCCTCGGTAAAATGCGTGAATTAACCCTACTAGCGAAATGGCCCATTTCCTCGACTCGCAGGAATTCCTGCTCAAGTGTAGATAGATCAAGTCTTGCTGTGTAGCAGTAATATTTCTGGGGTTTTGTGCTCCTGCACTCCATTAATATTAGCTTGGCTAGAATTCCTAGTTTGATTTTTTTTTTTTTTTTTTTTTTTTTTTTTTTTTTTTTTTTTTTTTTTTTTTTTTTTTGGTTTTTCTCCGGTACCGGGAACCGAACTCACGACCTTGCGCTTGCCAGGCAGGCGCTTTGCCACTGAGCTAAATCCCCAGCCCCAGAATTCCTAGTTTGAATTTGCAGAAGTTTATACAGGACCTGGTATCCAGGGACAGTGAGTTCTACAGGGGAGATCGAGTAGGAGATGATGGTCCCATTTTCTTTGAAATAAAGGAGATGATACAAAGTTTGAAGAAGGGCGCCGCATGGACAGGAATTCCACCTGAAAGAACTCCTGTCCCTGCTTAGTAGCGCTGTAGAGCAGAGGCTGGAGTGTCCCAAAAAGAGGAAGCTTCCGACTTTGCACAGCCCAACCAATGACTGACCCTACTGTAGTATACATGCGTTTGGTTGAGAGTAGCTTGTCGAATAACTACCTTAGTCTGTGTGATATTGGCAGGCTTGGACCAGCATTCGCAAGGGAGGGATGAGCTGGGCTGAGAAGGATAGGCAAGGGTGTAGGACATGGTACTTTTTGGAGAGGGCTTGAAGGTGTAGGGTCTGGAATGGAAACAAACTGTCACAGGCGAGAAGGTCTATTTACAGTGCTTTCCGCACACGCTGGTATTGTTACATCTTGTTTATGTGGTCTGAGCTCTCTGAAACATAGTCTGCCACGAAATTTGACATCCTGAGATGTGTGATACTCATTGTATTCTGATCAGTCTTCCTCTAGTTCAAGAAGAGAATGCCAAGATATTGTTATATTTATAAAGAAAATGGGAAAAAAATAGATTTTAGGAGATTAGTTGGTTGAGGTCTCATGGTTTATATTTCAGACGCCTTGATATGTTGGCCAGTGTTACCATTTTACCACACTTATGTCAAAACAAGTCTTCTTTCCATTGTAATTTTTCCACTGTAATTTTTACAGGCATGTGTGCTTGTAATCCTAACACTCTGGGAAAGGCAGGAAGATTGCAAGTTTGAGACCAACCTGGCAATTTAGTGACTTAGCAAGACTGCCTCAAAATAAAAAGTAAAATAACACCTTTGGATATATCTCAGTATTCATGCTCTGGGTTCCATCCCCAGTACTACCAGAAAGAGAGAGTGGGGAGAGGAAGGGGGAGAAAGAAATAAAGGGAGTTGCTAAAATGAAGTCAATTTAGACCAACATTGCTTTAAAATACTTTACATTAAACAATGGGTGTCTAACCTTTTGACTTCCCTGGGGTGCACTGAGTGAAGAGGGTTTGTCTTGGGCCACATAAAAAAATACATAAGATAGTTAATGTGTATAAGTAATAATACTTCCTTTATTTTTTATATTTTAATTTATTAAATTAATTTACAAAATAAAAAGCCCAAGTTTAATAATTAAAGGAAAACTTACATATCTGCTTAGTAACAATAAATACCTGTCCTTACAGGCAAGCTTACGTATAGCTAGGTACTATTATTAGTAATTATCAGTGCATTTACTTACCACATCACACATACATAAGTAATGTCTGATACATGCAGGAAAGGATTTGATGGACTGTGGCACACAGGCAGAGTTAGCACTGCATTTCACCCTCTTGTACAATGTTCCATTTCACACTATCACTAAATATCAGGTAATGTTTATGATCTCTGGCCGAATGTGGCCCATAGGCTTTGAGTTGCACACACCTGCCTTAAATATTTCTGTTGTTATTTTATTTCAACACTTTCTGCAAATTATTTGGCTTTCAAAGCTGAGATAACACAAATGTTTCCCACTTAATATCATTAAATTGTTCTTCGAAATCATAAATTCTGCAGACAATTTTAGGGTCCTATTTTACTGTATTAAAAATGGTGGGATTAGACTGCATCACACTTCAACTTCAAACCAGTGTCTGAAAATGTAAATGCACTACAAGGTTCACTTATAAGTAACAAACCCTTTTTATTTTTTTTAAACAGATTGTTTATGATACAAGCAATTTAAGACATAGTTTACTGATGTGCAGACAGTTGTCTCAGAACCAGCAATCTCACCTGAGAGTCCTCCAGTGGATTGTGCTTTTGAAAATTTAGGTATGTTGTTGTGATTTAAGACTCTCCCGCATGTTAATTTCATTAAAAACATTGAGTTCTCCTGGCTTAACTATATCAGCATGTTTCATGTAAAATCAAAGTGAGGAACACTATCTCTTCAAAATTCTGTGGACCTCTGTTTTGGAGTGTGTTTACCTGAGCAGTTTCTGTGCTGGTGTTTCTAGGATCACAGATGAGGCTTTCCTCGTCAGTAAGACTATATATATCTAAGGAGGCAAGTGCTAGCGATCAAGCACTTTTCAAACTGATATTTGCATCACATTTTCTAATAGCCCATTGACCAAAGCGGGTCAACTGACAGAGCCCAATTTGTTGTCAGAACATACCATATAAGGATTGAAAGGCAGAGCTATCTTTGGGAAGCATTAATAGAACAGTGTACTCCAGGAAATATACAGTGTACACAGGAAATACTTTTGCAAGGAGTACACTTTCCGTGATGTTTAGTTATAGAACAGCAGAATGTGTTTTACTGGAATTAATCAGATGGTATCCACTGTGGATTCTCAGATTGGCAAGAAATAGTTTATATAGTCCAAATTAATTTCCATAAAGGTAATTTTAGTGAAAACGTAACACTTTTTTCTTTGGCTTAAATTGTAAATGCATCTCTATGTAACATTAATCACTGCTAAACAAGTAGGTACAATATGTCTATGTATCTAATTAGTTAAATAATTTTTAAAATCTTTTCCAATTAATATGTAGAAATGTTTTGGGGAGACCAAGCTACACCAGTTCTCTCCTTAATCCACTCCATTTGCCTTCTCTCCCATCTGTGCTTCCAGAGCTCTCCATGCTTTGCGTGAGCAACAAAAAAGTTTCCCAGGAGTTTTTTTGTTTATTTATTCTTCCTTTTGTTTTATATTGAATTTATGAGTCTTATGAGGCCCAAAAATTGAAATGGAAAAGTAGAAATAGTAAACCTCAGCTTCAAGGAAGTGAACATAATGGGATCAAGTTGGCATATCAATACAGGTGTGTTACAAGATCTTAGCATGGAGCAGTTGGAGGGCATATTAATCTGTGGTCTTTCTGCTATGGTGACAGAAAGTAAGGCATGTTTGTTACATGATGAATGGAACTGGAGAGGAAAACATGCTAAGTTTTCATGGGACATGAAAACTTGCTGGTGTCAGTCTGAACTACTGTCTTATGTGGATACATAGATAATACACTAGAATGTTTGTCACTACCAACCTGGAAAAAAAACCCTTGGCATTTTGCTATAGAGTTACCAGGAGGTAAAGCACAATTTATCTATTCATTTATTTATTTTTTGGTTTTTCTTTCTGGTACCAGGAATCAAACTCATGACCTCGAGCTTGCCAGGCAGGCGCTGTGCTGCTGAGCTAAATCCCCAGCCCCAAGTACAATTTATTACATAAATTTTTCTGGAGTTGCTCAACTGGCATGGTCCCAGACTGCTTTTGAGCTTAACTCCAGATAAAACCTGGAATGTTGGTAGGATTTTATCAAGCATGGGTCTTTTAAGTAACCATACATTTTTCTCAGTTCACTTGTATGTGCAGTGTGTATAGTACAATATATAAAGTTGTATTTCCTGGCAAATTCCCACTGCTCATTTGCATTTTAATTCACTCAGTGAATACTCTGATTTCTTCTAAGCTCACCAGTAACCTAAAGACATAGATACAATAATTGTTCTTTAGGCTTTGCCTTAATGAATCGTCTGCCATATTTGAAACTACTAGTCACAATCCTCCAAAAATTATTCTGTGGGTAGTTTTTATTATGTTGTTGCTGATGGCTTCTCTTTTTTACTGAATTATTCTGCTTTCTTGTTGCTAACAAAGGCCATCCATATGTTCCATCCATCATAATCTGCAATTCTGTTTGTTTAGTTCAGCTCTCTTTGGTTTGACACTCCTATTTATTTCTCTCCAGGATAGACTTCTTCTTGCCCTTTAGACATCAGTTCTTTGTAGCTATCCAAAAAGCATCTTAAGATCAGCAAATCCCAAGTGAAAACCCTATTGTCCTTTCTTCCCTTTTAGTGTTACTGCCACCCTCCAGCTAGTGATCCAAATCACTAAAATGGGTTTTTTTTCCTGTGAACTCCTCCCTTCTCAGGTCTCATTTCATCTGGTGTCAGGTTTTGCTACTCCTCTTTGTTTATTGTTTTCCTTTTACTCTATTATCTGCATAAAATTCCAGTGTAAGGAGAGAAGTTCTTTGGTGTTAACAAAACAAAACACCTCAAAGGTATGTTTATTGGGTGATGAGGTTTGGTCTTGGTGAACTGTGCTTTCAGCTAGCATGTATGGTGACATCCTTAGTAGTCCACAATGAGAAGGTATAGAGGAATTAGTTGGAATATGTATGAACAAGAGTCATAAAAAGATATGCAAAGTAATACATCAAGAAGCATTGATGTATAACTTTTACCCTTATATAAGTTTCATTCTTTTTTTGTAGGTTTTGTTTTTGTTTTTAGTTTTGGTTTTTTGGTTTTTTTCCAGTACCAGGAGTCGAACTCACAACCTTGTGCTTTCCAGGCAGGCTCTGTGCCACTGAGCTAAATCCCCAGCCCCTTTTAGTTCTATTTTTAATTGTATGTTCATAATTCAAAAATACCTGTTGCATTTTTGAAAACATTTAAAGATTTAATACTCCTACTTTAGATAGCTGGTTAAAATGAGTAGGGAGAAAGGTATGTGTGCATCAGTTATATTTGTTTATGGGCTAGAATTATAGTTAAAAATTGGTTTAAAATGAAAAGTAACATCTTGATTAACTGAACATTTCACTTTTTAAAAATCCTTTTTAAATTTTTTCTTACTAATTTATATTGGGTTTTCTTACCTATGTTGCACTTTGTTAAAATCTACTCTTTCTACTCACATCCCCATCCCCTTTTCCTTTCCTATTAGCCCCCCTTCTACTTTCAGATCTTCTTCATTTTTAGTTATTTATATTTTTTCTTATAAAGCAAACATGTGATACCTGCCTTTCTGTATCGTTGATTTCACTTGACATGATTCCTTCTGGTTTCATCCATTTTCCTGCAACTAACTTTTCATTCATTCATTATGGGTAAATACTGCGTAGTGTATATATACCATATTTCTTTACTCAGTGCATGGGTTGATTCCATAAGTTGGCTATTATAAATAGTGCCTCTCTAAATTTGTGTGGGTAGGTATCTCTTATGTATGGTGACTTTGTTTCCCTTGGGTATATGTCTAAGAGTGATATAGCTGGATTGTGTAGTAGTGCTAGTTTTAGTTTTTAAAGGAGCCTCAATACTGTTTTCTATATTGACTGTCTAATTTACATTTCAATACATCAGTGTATCAAGGTTCTTTTCCCTCCACATCCTCTCCAGCCATACAGACCAGAGAGAGATGGAATCTTATGGTAGTTTTAATTAGCATTGCCCTAATGGCTAAAGATGTTTAGCACTTTTTCATGTTTATTGACCATTTGTGTTTCTTTTGAGAAGTGTTGGTTAGATCATTTGCCCATTTATTCATTGGATTACATGTTTTATTTACATTTTTGAGTTTGTATATTCTGGATATATATGACAAAAGTTTTCTGTCATTCAGTATGTTGTGTCTTCACTGTTTATTGTTTTCTTTGCCATGTAGAAGTTTTTAATGTGATACAATCCCAATTGTGAATTGTTCCCTTATTTCCTGAGCAAGTGAAGTCCTATTCAGGAAATCTTTGTCTGAGCTAATATCTTGAAGTGTTTTGCTTGTATTTTCCTTTGTGTTTTCAAAGTGTTATGTCTTACTTTAAGATCTTTGATCCATTTTTAGTTGATTTTTTGTACAGGGTGAAAGAAACATCTCACTTTATCTTCCTACGTGTGGATATCCAGTTTTCCTCACACCACTGGTTAAAGGCAGTCTTTCCTTCAACTTACATTTTTTGGTACCTTTGTCCATAATCAGATGGCTATGTATGTGTGGGTTTACTTCTGAGTCCTCTATTCTATTCCAGTGGTCTACTTGTCTGTTTTTATGCTAATATGATGTTATTTTTGTTACTGTGGCTCTGTAATACATTTTCCAGTCAGGTATTTTGATGACCCCAGGATTACTTTTTTTTTTGCTCAGGATTGCTTTGGTTGGGCATATTTTCAGCCTGGGTGAGTCAAGACTGTACAGCCTGAGGCAGTGCAGATATCCCAACCTTTGCAGTATGGCCCTGAAAAACACTCAAAGGTAGAGGAGCTGTCAAACTACTGAGTTGTTCACTGAAAGGGGGGTGCCTTGGGAACCACATGATCTCCCAGTTTCTGTCTCAGTGCTCTCTAACCTGGCTTCTCTCAACACCACACCACTGGTTTTGCTCCACCACTGACTGCTGTACTCTCACTTCCCTTCTTCATCAGATCCTGTGCTCCCTTGCTGCTCAAATCTCTCAGACACTTCACTTAGCCAAGACTGTCTAGCATGGCCTTCTCTCACAGGCAATACAGTATAATGTCCACGTGGACACTGAGTTATGATCACTGTGTACCTTCCAACCCTTACAGAAGTGTAGTCCTTAATAGCAGGAATAGTCTTATGATGGCCTTTAAGAGTTCCCTGAACTGTATGATAGCTTTCTCCTTTAAGCTTAATGTTAGGCTTAGTGCATAGGTGGTGTCACTCTCAAACCAAACCCCCAGATTGGATTAAGGCTTATATGCACTGTGGATTTCTCTTGCAGATAGACTACCAGGCATTTGTTCAGATTGGGTTGATTATGCTCCCAGCTTACCTTACACTTGTGGCATTAGGTTTCCCACCCATGATCCCGGAAGCCAGGCTGTACCTATGAATCACCCAGTAACGTTCTCTGCATTTCATTTTGGATTCCCTATGCTGTTGAGGTTTCTACTCATTTGTTTATTTGTTCCCAGACTTGTTCTCACTTTTCTCACCTGGAATATAGTTTCTCCTTTGTTGTGCTGATTCTTCTCAGTCACAGGGTCAGACAAAAGCTACTTCTCTTCTGCTATCTTCCTGAATATTTTAAGTTTCACAGCTATAACCGGCCCCTCCAGAAGTTTCCTCCTTTTTTTTGTATGTGATAATACGCTAATACCATTTTACATGAGAAATATTTGACATGTTAAAATATACAATAAAATCTGATTAATGTATATTTATACATATAGTACAATATTATTAATTACATGTTCTATTTTGTACATTACATACCAGGGATTTATACATGCTGTACTTCATATGCCATATTTTGTGGTTTTTAGCCAACACCTTGCCATTCCTTTTAACCTCAGATCCTGGTAACCTGCATTCTGTTCTGTGCTAGATCATTAAAAAAACTTCTAATCAGTGATTATGCCCAGATTGAGGGATACAAGGTTAACATACAAATAGGTTACTTTCTGGGTCTGCTCAAGCTAGTACAACAAAATATTTTAGAGTGGATAATTTATAAACCAATAAAGTTTGTTGTTTATACTTCTGAAGTCTTAAGATCAAGTAACCAGGAGATTTATTGTCTGGTGTGGACCTGGTTCCCATGGATGTTGTCTGCTTTATTTTCACACATAATGGAAGGAACAAAGAAGCTTACTTTAGTCTCTTGTAAGAGCACTAATCTCAGTCATGGGGTGCCTCTGTTTCCCAAAGACTCATCTCTTAACTCTAGTAAGTAGGAGATTAGCTTTCACCATAGGGATTTGGATTGGGAACATAAATATTCAGGTCCCAATAGAAGTTTTCTGTAGTCTTATAATTAGGTCTCATTCTTTTAGTGAGTTTGTTCTTGAGACTCTAAACTTCTCCAGTTGTTTTCAATTTATTTTTTTCCCTCCTCCCTTAGAGGGTTGACATGAGCAAGAGTTGGGCATTTTTCTTCTCCATTGCAGAAAGCTAGAGCTATCTGTGGCTCCTGTCAAAATACCCATTCACCCATTTTTTTTAGGCCTTGACGATATTACAGCAGGTTAGGGTCAGTTTATCTTGTTAAGAACAAAGTAGCCAGGCGTGGTGGTGAACCCGTGTAATCTGAGCACTCGGGAGGCTGAGGCAGGAGGATCGTTGAGAGTTTGAGGCCAGCCTGGGCTACAAAGTGAGCTCAAGGGCAGCCTGAACTGCATAGCGAGACCCTGTCTCAAAAAGACCAAAAAAAAAAAAAAAAATAGTGTGGCAACTTTCAAATTGTTCTCCTCTAAGTAGATTCCTGAGGAGAGATATATTCTCCAATATTTATGTGGGAAGCCTGGTTGAGTTCCTGGAAATAAATTTCACACTGATGTGGCAGTGGGTATCCTGGTGTTCTTAACTCTGAGAGTTGTCTGCTTTGAGCCTCCAGAAGTTCATCAGTTAGAATTTAGTTTTTCCTACTCTAACACTGTTTCCTATGAAGTTTTCTGCTACTGAGCCACTGTTCCTGTAAACCAAAACTCCCTATGTTTGCTAGTCTGTTTCTCCAGTCTTTGGGGAAGCAGTTTGCTCTTTGTCATCCCTACTCTTACAGATCCAAGAAGAGTTTTGATTTTTCAGTCTCTTTAGTTTTAATTTGTTGCTGACATCTCTCCTGAATTCCAGAATTACATCTAGTTCCTAGTTGGAAATCCCACATGTGAGACATCAGTTCTTTCCACTAAGATGTATACAAGTCTTTCCATTTATGCCCTTTCTATTCTTCCTTTTTCTAAATTTCGCTTTCAGCAGTAGTACCTATCTCTGTGCATATAGTGTGGAGGTCATACACCCCATATGAAACTCTGTTCATCAACTTAATACCATATTCTGTTCCAGCTTTCACTTTTCTATGTTTTCTTTTAGAATTATTTCCCTATTATGGATATTTACTCCTGTCTGCCCTGGTGCAGATGATAATCTAACCCCATTTCCTATTCCAGCGGTTTTTCCTTAAACTCCTTTTTGCTATTCTACAGTTCTTATAGAACAGTGATGGTAAACCTTTTAAGAGACCAAGTCCTCAAACTGTAACTCAGAACCCACTTACTTATCCCAAAGTGCCAACACTGCAACTAAACCTGAATACTGAGGTTTAAGTTTAAAAGAAACCTCATACAACTCATGACAGCATCACAGAGGACTCTGCATGTCCTCCACTGCACATGTGTCACAGGTTTGCCACCACTGTTAAAGGGTGTCATTACCTACATCTTATTGCTAGGGAGGTAGCAGTGTTCACTGTGTGGTATACACAAGCAATAGTTTGGCACAATCTTTTGGGAGCATATGTATGTGTTGTTAATGTATAATTTGATTAAAAGACATGAGTACATAAAATGTTTTATTTTTGAAATTGGCTCAGGTTTTAAATTTAGAATCACTTAATAGAGGTTTCCTTTAAGAGTTCATTTATCTCATCCTGCCACAAGGCCTTCACCCTAGGCATGGTGGTCTGTGAAATTTTGGTAATGTGGTTTGTTGCTTTGTGTCTTCTCTTCCCTCATACTCATGCTGACATGTGGTTTATATGGCAAAGCTAAATATCTTGGTGTGGCAGTGAAGTACAACCTCATATCACAAAGTAGAACTTTGTCATCCCAATATACATTGAACTTGTGTCTGTTTACTTATTTTTCTGGGTATGTATTCATACCTGTGTCTTCATATCAGATTATAACAGCTTTAGAAGCACAGAATTTATCCATGTTTATCTTTAGGGCAACAAGGATGGTTCTAGATATATAAGGTAAATTTTGTAATAGTATTGGTAGTAATTGTCAGTACTAGTAGGTTACTTTTCTTTTTCTTCTCCCACCTTATAGACTAAAAGAAAGCTCCACCTTAAGTGAGATGCATATAAAACATAAAAGGGTAAATTGCCAGATTCCTATTCTGGTGACCCAGGGCTGATGAGTTAGGTTGAGGAGAAATGTTCTATTCCAGGGCATGGTGTCATTTGAAGATGTGGTGGTGTACTTCACCTGGGAGGAGTGGCAGAACTTGGATGATGCTCAGAGGACTCTGTACAAGGACGTGATGTTGGAGACCTACAGCAACCTGATGTCACTGGGTGAGCAAACCTCCACAGTAACTCGCAGGAGCCACATGTTTTCTTTGTTGGTAAATATAGGAGCCATTCATAAGTTTAGTATGATTTAAATGTAAGATTCCAGTCCATGAAGAATGTGAATGTTACCCTTCTATTTGAAAGATTGAGAATGGCCCCTTCTTTGGGACAAAGCTCAAACCAAGTTGAAATTGTCTTTCTTTAGAGACAGTTTCTTTAGAGACAACTTTCTTTCTTGATGCAGTAGTTTTGTAAACTCCTGCATTGTTGTTCACAGGAAACTGCATCACCAAACCTGATGTGATCTTTAGGCTGGAGCAAGGAGCAGAGCCATGGATAGTAGACAGACTCCCAAACCAGATCCTCCCAGGTTGGTTTATGCATATTAGCCACAGAAGCTGAAATTGTAAAGCCTAGCAGTTGTTGGCAGTGATGACATGCTTTAACCCATGCTTCCTGTAGTTTTTAGACCTGAGGATATAGCTAATGTACATGCATCAAACACATTATTACGTAGTTTTTAAGGAAGGTGTTCATGCTTGCAACCTCTTAAATTTTATTTTGTTCAATATTAGAGTTACCTAAAATTGATTTTCTTTCTTTTCTAAGGAGTTTTTCTTTCCAGTTTCCCAATATTCTCAGATACACTCTTTTCCTTCATTCTCATGGAGTATTTTTTCAGAATTGATTCATGTGTTTCCTTTATTCTTTAAACAAAGCAACTGTGAGAATAATGTACCTCTCTCTTAAAATTTACATTCTAATAAGAGAGAAATAAGAAATAATGTATGATAAGTAGTTGAATAAGAATCACAAGCAACATGTAACCAGAATCTGAGAGAAAGAAATAGGATGTTACAACTTGGGAAGAATGGTTAAAGAAGGCTGTTTTAGGAGGATTTCTAAGTTAATTTTGGCAGTTTGACTTGACTCTTCCAATTTTGACATATTTTTCTAGTACAGGTGAGTGAAAAATTTAGATATCATTACTAAAGGTAAAAGTTTTAAAATTAATAGTTTAAAAATGCTATTTAAAACCATAGAGGTGGTCACCTATAGAGTTGAAAAGAAAATAAAAACGGGTCAGAAATGAGATGTATGTAACATGACATTAAAAAACATGAAACTGGAGAGAATCCAGCATAGAAGCTGGGAAAATGATTGTCCTGGATTTGGGGGAAACCAGGATTCTGCACCCCAGTGCAAGTGAACCAGGTGTTTCATGTTGAATGGTTCTGATTTTCATTTGGAAATGGAGTTTGAAGTTAGGACTTTTCTCTTTTGCAAATTACTAAAAAACAGGAAAGTAAATGAGAAATATATGAGACCCTTTTTTCTATGAAACCAGGAGACAACTGAAATTCTATTTTAGAGAATAATAGTTTCAGTAGCAATGAAATGCCAAGCAGTATGTTTGTACCAGGATTTGGTAGGAGAATGGCAGCACTGTTTATCACAGAAGGAACAAGAAGAATACCTTCTTAAAATAGTGAGAATAGCCTATTGCAGAACCAAATCCTTTAGGTTAGCAGAGACATACCTAGGGTGGTGGATACTAAGAAACAGGGTTTCTTGGTGAAACAGAGGGCACATGTTGTTTTAGCATTGTGAAGGAAGCACTCTAGCATAGCCAAAAAATTTATTAATTTGAAAAAAAAAAAAAAAAACATCACCCAGATGACTATAGCTGTTCTCCAAGGAAAAATAAAGACTGAACAAGATAGATGCAAAATTCTGTCCCTGAAACATGGTTCCTGTTTAGGGAACAGACAACTAGTCCTCAGGTAGCTGCAGGAAAATCTTGTCATCTTTAAAGCTTAATAATGAAAAAAATAGCCGTATAAGACATCCACCGTTGTTTTAAGAATAAAGTAGAGAAAAAAAAGATAAAACAAGGAAGATAATCATAGGTCATAAGCACTAAGCAGAGTGGTAGATGGATATTTTTGCCACAGATTCCTTCAAGAGTTAAAAAAATTAAAGATGCAAAGAAAATAGGATTTAATATTAAAATGCTATCAATGTAATTTATTATCTTAAGTCAGTAGTGAAAAAAACCCTATACACTCAAATTAGCAATACTCATTGATATTTTCAAACTGCATGTTACCATGACTGGGAGAAACTTCTTTACCATTACATGAACATTCCAGAAGACATGCCTAGGTATGATTCATACATTTGTCTTTATATGTAATTTTTCATTTTATTTTAGATTTCAAGAAAACAGATGACCAAATTGAGAGAAACCAGAAAAGTCAAGACAGACATTTTCAGCAGTTTGTAATCAACAGTAACACATCAGCTGTGGAGATTGGTGAATTAGAGAAAATATCTAATTTGAATTCAAACCATATTTCCAAAATGATTATGAAGAGTAGAAACTGTTCAGTACTGATGTCTGAGGAGTTGGATATACATCTAAACATGCCTTCTGATGAGCCTGGTGAGATGTGTGATACAGAGAAGTCTATGGCTGTTAAAACAACTGGGAGACTCCTGAGAGTTTCAGATAATCTTAGTCAACATCCTGGAATACAGACAGGGCAGCAGGACATTGAAGGTAGTAGACAAGAGAAAACATTCAGTAGGGAGGCAATGTTAAAACATAAGATTCATAATGGAGAGGCCTGTAAATACAGTAAACATAGAAAAACCTATAAATCAGCTATCCTTCATAAAGAGATAACTCAGGTACAGAAGAAAACTTTGTATAAAAAGTTTAATCCCAGGAACTGGCAAGTGGAGCTAGGGAAGAAATTCTATGAGTGTAGTGAATGTGAGAAAACTTTCATAACCAGGTCAGATCTAATAATACATCAGAAGATACACAGAGTGAGAAAACCCTATGCGTGTAATGAGTGTGAGAAATCTTTCAGGTTTAAGTCACGCCTTATTATCCATCAAAGAATTCACACAGGGGAAAAGCCTTATGGATGTAATGAATGTACAAAAACTTATATCCAGAAGTCAAAACTCAGTGAACACCAGAGAACTCACACTGGAGAGAAACCCCATGAATGTAATGAATGTGGGAAAACTTTTTACAAAAAGTCAGTCCTCACTGTACATCAAAGAATTCACCAAACAGAGAAACTCTATGAATGTAAACAATGTAGAAAAACTTTCAATCATAAATCAGGCCTTATTGAACACCTCAGAACTCATACAGGGGACAGACCCTATGAATGTAAAGACTGTGGAAAAAGTTTTTACCGTAAATCAAATCTCAGCACGCATCAGAAGATTCACACAGGTGTGAAACCATATGAATGTGAACAGTGTAGGAAGTCTTTCCGTGAGAAGTCACAACTTACTGTACATCAGAAAATTCACATAGGTGAGAAACCATATGAATGTAATGAATGTAAAAAAACTTATACAGAGAAATTAAGCCTCATTTTACATCTAAGAAGTCATAAAATCGAGAATCCCTATAAATGTAAAGAATGTAAGAAAAGTTATACACGCAAGGCAGGCCTCATTTTACATCAGAGGAGACATAAAGGTGAGAAGCCCTATGATTGTAAAGAATGTAGGAAATCCTTCTGCCATAAATCAACCCTTATAATCCATCAGAGAAGTCACACAGGGGAAAAGCCTTATAGATGTAATGAATGCACAAAATCCTTTGTCCAGAAGTCACGTCTTAGTGTTCATAAGAGAACACACACTGGAGAGAAACCCTATGAATGTAATGAATGTGGGAAAACTTTCATCTCAAAGTCACACCTAAATGGACATGAAAAAACTCACAAAAATGAGAAGGAATATGAATGTAAAGAATGTAGAAAAACTTTCTACCAGAAGTCATGCCTTGTTGAACACTTGAGAACTCACACAGGGGACAGACCTTATGAATGTAAAGAATGTGGGAAGAGCTTTTACCGGAAATCAAATCTCCGCACACATCAGCGAATTCACACTGGTGTGAAACCATATGAATGCGAACAGTGTGGGAAGTCTTTTCGTGAGAAGTCACAACTTACTGTCCATTTGGAAACCCACACTATTGGGAAACCCTATGAATGCAAGGAATGTAAGAAAACTTACAAACGGAAGTCAGGCCTCATATTACATCAGAGCAGTCATAAAGGTGAGAAACGCTATGAATGTAAGGAATGTAGAAAATCTTTCTACTATAAGTCACTGCTTACACCCCATCAGAAAACCCATATAGTGGAAAAGCCTTATCGATGTAATGAATGTGCTAAAACCTTTTTGTATAAGTCACAGCTCATTGCGCATCAGAGAACCCACACTGGAGAGAAACCCTATAAATGTAATGAATGTGGGAAAACCTTCAGCAAAAAGTCATACCTTAGCAAGCACCTCAAAACTCACAAAAGAGAGTAATCCTGTATAGCAGAGACTGGCTGCATATTGTCTAAACTTCATTGTTTTTTTCCTTTTCAACAAAGCTTGTACTTCTCGGTCTCCTTTTCATGTGTTTGGGCCCATGTAATTGAGCTCTGTTTAAGAGAATATAAACAGATGTCATGAACATTATTACCAAGTCTGGCAACAACAATGAGAACACAACTGTTCATAACATCCTTTCTAATTTCTTATACCCACTTGGACTGAAGTATAACTGACACCTTTGATGGTCTTGTGAGCCATATGTAGTAGAATGCCACCAAAATTTGACACAGAAGAAATTGGTTGGAGGAAACAGATCTTCCCAACTCTTTCCAAAGTTCTCCATTTTTACTTTATGTGAGAAATACCTACTCTGTTGAGTTGTATTTGTGATCTGTTTTCATTACAACACAAACAGACCACTGTGCCTAATCCACATAAAAACTTCCAAATGTATGTACCAGTTCTTGTGTATTAGAAAATTTACATGGGAGAAAATCTTCCCTAAGTCAGTTTACAAAATAATTAAGCCTGGGGTGGTAGTACATGCCTGTGTCACAGCACTCTGGAAGGCTGGGGCAGGAGGATCATTAAATGTGAGCCCAACCTTGAAAATGTAGCTCATTTCAAAGGTGCTGGTGTGGACCCTAGTACTGCCAAAAACAAAAAACCTAAAACAAAAAATTTAAAAGTGGGGAGTCTCCCACCAGTGTGGGAGACAGGTAGAGCCCCAGACAGCTTCAAGGGCCTGAGGGACAATTTGCCGCCCCTCTTCACAGGAGCCTAAATCAAACTCAGACACCTTCTGGAGCAACGGTGAGCTGCCCCCACCACTCCCCTACCAGTGTGGGAGCCAGATGGAGCCCCAAACAACTTCAGGGGCCTTGGAGGCCACTTACTGACCCCCACAGAGGAGCCCAGGTGAACCTCAGCTTCAGCAGCCTCAGTGACTGTGCCTTCACCCCTCCCCCACTGGCGTGGCAACAAGGCAGGGTCCCAGGCAGCATCTCAGGCTTTGGTGACTGCAACCTTATTTCCACCTCATGCACGTTTGTAGAAGTGGGGCTGAACTCCAAGCAGCTTTAGGAACACCACTGAACCACCCCCACCCTTCCCACCAGTGTGTGTCAGGTGAAACCCCAGTTTCAGGGCCCTGGGTGGCCACTTGCCCCGCCACACACACCTTCAAGGGAGCCAAGCTGAACTTCAGTTTCCAAGGCTTCAGTGACCACATGCTCACCACACCACTGGCATGGAAACCAGCTGTCTCAAACCTCAATGACCATGACCTGCCCAGTCCTAAACTCTTGTACAAACAGGGCTGAAATCCAGACAGCTTTGGAAACCCCTGAGTGGGAGGCAAGCTGAGCCCCGAACAGCTGCAGGAGCATCAAGAATCACACCCTACCCCCCACACCATCAAGGGAGCCACACAACACCAGGGAAATTTGGGTCCTTGACCCGCTACTCCCACATTATCTGGGGACTGAGGCTGAGTGCTAGGAAACCTCTGGATCTTCAAAAATGACAAAATGAAGGAACAAAGTGCAATCTCAGACTTCCACCCCACCCAGAACAAGTCCAGGAGACATCAACACAGAAGAGCTTGGAAGTCATACACCTGAAATTTCTGAAGTGATAGCATATAAAGAAATAACTCCATCAGGCCCTACAAGACATCAGGTCAGAAATAATCTCTCAGGTAAAAAATGACAACAGTAATGAAAGAATTACTTAGTACATCTAAAGAAGACATAGAAGAGAAAATAGAGGAGCATAGAAAACTGGAAATCTTGAATGAACAATAGGAAAGAACGAATGTATGAAACATTTAAATGGATAGCAAGGAAATTAAAACTTCCATCGAAAACTGGCAAAACCACTCGAACAAGACTGAAGATAGACTTTCCGAACTTGAAGACAACATTGCTGCTAATGACCGTGAAAGGAAGTATCTCTTAAAAATAACAAGGAACCAGTAAATAATCCAAAAGATGCAAGATGAAGCAGAGAAAAACAATGTAAGATTAATAGGTGTCAGTGAAACAGCAGGTATCCATACAAATGATATAAAAGAGTATTTGTAGAAGTAATAGAAAATTTCTCAAGCATGGAAAAAGAATTGGACATACAGTTAAGTGAGGCATATAGGACTCCAATTAGCTATAACCAGAATAAATCTACACCCAGACATACGGTGATCAAGATCCCAGTAATTCAAGAAAAGGACAGAATGTTAAAAGCTGTTGGAGAAAAGAAACCACCTGTAAAGGAAAGCCCATCAGAATTACAGCAGATTTCTCAACACAAACTGTGAAGTCCAGGAGAGTTTGGAGTGAAGTATTTCACGTACTGAAAGAAAATAACTTCCAACACATATTGATGTACCCTGCAAAACTATCCTTCAAAATTAATGGAGAAATAAACTATTTCCATGATAAAGAACTACTGAAGAACTTCATGAGTACCAAACCAAACCTACAAAGAGTACTAAAAGATACTCTAGAAAGAGACAAAAAAAAAAGATCACAACTTCAAGAACAACAGAAAAGAACCACCAAGCAGAGCAAGCAATTAAATAGAGGGACAAAGGAGGAGCCAACAGCACAAAAATAAAATGACAAAAATAAGCCAATACATATCAGTTATAACCATCCATGTAAATGGTCTCAATTCACCAACCAAAAGAAGTAGGCTGGAGGAGTGGATCAAGAAACAAAATCCCAACAATATGCTGAATATAAGAAACATTTAACTCAAAAAGAAATTAATAGACTGAAAATCAAAGAATGGAAAGGAATATTCCATGCGACAGGAACCCAGAAAAAAGTGGGTGTAGCTATTCTGTTTGCTGACAATGAGAACTTCAGACCAAGAATGATTAAAAGAGATTTTTAAAAAAATCACTACATAGTGTGAGGGGAAAACTTCAAGAGAAAGAGATAACAATCATGAACATCTATGCAAAAAATACAGGAGCACTGAACTATATACGACAAATTTTAACACATGAAAAATGAAGTAAGCAGCAACGCAATTATAACAGGGTACTTTAGCACACTATTGTTACAGAGAGATTGATCAGCTAGACAAAAAATCTGCAATGAAATATCAGAGTGAAACCAAACCTGTGAACAAATGGACTTAGTAGATCTTTACAGAGTTTTCCAACCAACAGCATCAGAATACACATTCTTCTCAGCTTTACATGGGATGTTCTCTAAAATAGTCCATATACTAGCACATAGAACATGCTTAAGTAAATGCAAAGGAATTGAAATTATGCATACTATTGGACCATAGTGTAATGAAATTGGAAATTAATGACAAAGGAAATCATAAAAACTCCATTAACACATGGAAATTAAATAACTTCTCCTTAACAATTTTAGTGGGTCACAGATGGGATCAAAGAAGAAATGAAACACTATTTACCACCAAATGAAAATGTACATACAACTTACAAGAACCTGTGGGATGCAATGAAAGCAGTCCTCAGAAGGAAATTTACAGTGGTGAATTCCCACCTCAGGAAAACAAAACAAGCATAAATAAGTGATCATGCTGCACCTCAAGCTTCTAGAAAAAGAAGAGCAAGTCAAGCCCAAAGATGGCAGGATAAAAGCTCAGGGCAGAAATAAATGCAATGAAGACTTAAAAAAAAAAAAACACACACACACAATTAATGAATCAAAGAGGTTGTTCTTTGAAAGAATAAACAAAATAGATAAAACCTTAGCCAATCTTATTTTTTTCAACCTTATTTTAAAAAGGAAAGAAAAAACATACATGCAATAAGGAATGAAAGGGATGAAATCACTACAGATCCTGTAGAAATTCAGAAGATCATCAATACCTACTTTGAAAATCTGTGCTCTGATAAGGTGGAAAACACAGAGGAAATGGACAGATTTCTAGATACATATGAATTACCAAAGCTGAATGAAGAAGATATAAAAATCCTGAATAATTCAATATCAGCCAGTGAAATTGAAAATATAATAAATAAACTTGCCAATGAAGAAAAGCCCAGGTCCTGATGGATTCACAGCTGAGTTCTACAAGAAATTTAATGCCAATTCTCAAATGCTTTAATGAAATTAAAAGGGAAGGAATTCTTCCCAAATCATTCCAGGAGGCAAGTATTAATCTGATACCAAAACCAGACAAAGACCCAACCAAAAAAGAGAACTACAGGCCAATCTCCATGATGAATATAGATGCAAAATTTCTCAATAAAATACTAGCAAACAGAATGCAGCAAATCATAAGATTATACACCATGACCAAGTGGGATTTATCCCAGGAATGCAGGGTTCAATATATGCAAATCAATAAATGTAATACACCATATCAATACAGCCAAAGGCAAAAATCATATGATCATCTCAATTGATGAAGAAAAAGCCTTTGATAAATTCTAACACTCCTTCATGATGAAAACCTGACAGAAAAGAGAAATAGAAGGCCTTTACCTCAATCTGATAAAAGCTATCTATGACAAACCAATAGCTAACATCATACTAAATGGTCAAAAATTGAAAGCCTTCACTTTAAAATCGGTAACAAGTATGTCCACTATCATTACTCCTATTCAATACAGTCCTGGAAATATTAGCCAGAGCAATTAGACAAGAGAGAAAAAAGAGGAATAAGAATAGGAAAGGAAGAAGTGAAATTATTATTTTCAGATGACATGATACTCTACATAAAAAACCCCAAAAATTTCACCAAAAGGCTTATAGGTTTAATAACCAAATTCAGTACCATAGCTGGATACAAAGTCAACACTCAAAAGTCAGTAGCATTCCTCTACTCAACAAACTAACTGAGAGAGAAATTAGGGAAACCACACCTTTCATAATAGTATCTAAAACATGAAATACTTAGAGATTGGTCTAACAAAAGAAGCAAAAGATCTATACATTGAAAATTATAATACTCTGAAAAAAGAGATTGAAAGGATTTCAGAAAATGGAAAGATATTCCTTGTTCATGGATAGGAAGAACCAACATTGTGAAAATGGCTAATACTCTTAACATTTTTGTACAGATTCAATGTCATCCCAATTAAAATACCAGTAGTCTACCTCACAGATCTAGAGAAAACATTCCTAAAATTCATCTGGAACCTGAAGAGGCCTAGAAAAGCAAAAGCAATCCTGGACAACAAAGGAAAGGCAGGAGGCATCACAATCCCTGACTTGAAATTATACTACAAAGCTACTGTGACAAAATCAGCATGGTACTGGCAAAAAAAACAGACCTTAAGATCAACTGAACAGATTAGAAGATGGAGACACAACTACAAACACACTCAGCCACCTTATCTTTGACAAAGGGACCAAACATGTTCCCTGGAAGAAAGAAAGCCTCTTTAATAAATGGTACTGGAAAACCTGGCTTTCCACATGCTAAAGACTAAAACTAGACATGTGTCTATCACTATGCACTAAACTAAAGCAAAAATAAAAAAATATCTAAATAATAAAACCGAAACACTAAATCTACTGGCAGAGAAGGCAAGTAAAAATCTTGAAGACATAAGGATAGGCAGAGAGTTCATGAATAAAGTAATACTTCAAATAATCAACAACATAGATCCATCTTATTGAAAAGTTTTTTCACATCAAAAGAAATCACCCACAGAGTAAAAACAAAACCCACAAATTCCAAAAAAATTTTAGCCAGCTGCCCTTCATACAAAGGACTTCTATCTAGAACATATAAAGGATGAAAGTCAAACCCCAAAATTCAAAGACCCAATCAAAAAATGGGCATCTAAGATGAGTCCACACTTCTCAGTTGAAGAAACACTAATGGCAAATAAATATATGAAAAACTAATTCAACCTCATTAGTCCTTTGAGAAATGCAAATTAAAACAACACTGAGACTCCATCTCACCTGAGAAAGAATAGCTATCATTAAGAAATCAACCCACAACAAATGCTGGAGAGGCTGTGAGGGAAAAGTAGCCCTTCTCCATTGCTGGTGGGAGTGTACACTGGTGAAACCACTGTGGAAATCAGTTCCTCACAAAACTAGGGTGAGAAATCCCACTTAACTCAGCTATTCCCCTTCTGCTTATTTTCCCAGAAGAATTAAAAACGTCATACCACAACAAAATATATGCACCCATGTTTGTAGCAACACAATTTGTCATAGCTAAATCTTGGAAACAGCCCAAATGCCCATCAACTAAAGAATGTATAAAAAACATGTGGTATTCTTATACAATGGAGTATTACTCAGCTATAAGTAAAGATAAACTTGAGGCTTTTACAGGTAAATGGATGCAACAAGAGACCATACTCATAAGTGAAATAAATTGGACCCACATGTGTAAACATATTGTTTCCCTAGTGTAAGAACCTGAAAGAGTAAATAAAACCCAAAATATATGATAAATAATATAAAAGGGAAAGAAATTGTTTAAAGGAATGAACAACTGGGATGAGGGAAAGAAGAAAAAGAAAGAAAGCAATATATATATTGCCTATATATGGATATAGAGGGATAGCTGGAATAACTGTACTGTTGATGTCTGGTGGTTTATTGAAAGAAACAGTTAATGCTTAAATTTTTTAAATTTTGACCAGTTTTGCAATCTGAGTGACTAATTTGAAGACAACAATATGCAATGGAACAACCATTGGTGAATTCCTACCATCTTACCCAGTGAAACTCTGTGTTGTCTCTAATTTTTTTAATTATTATTTTTTATTCTCTTTAATGTTTTGATCAGTCTTGCATTCTTACATCTGGTAATCTGAGCAACTTCATTGAAGATAATAATATGTAATATAACAACAACTGTTAATTCTTATCATTTTGTTTTGTAACCCTTTATTATTTTTAATGTTTTTGCTTTGTTTTTTTCTGTGATGTTAGTATTTTGCTGTTGTTCTTTTTTTTTTTTTTTACTATTTTCTTTAAAATAAAAAAATCCAAAAAAATAATAACTTTTAAGAAACTAATTTGTTTTTCCCTAAAAAGTGAAATGACAGAATTAGTGACTTTCTGCCAAAACTAAATGAAAAGAACTTTGAAATTAGGAAGTCCACATAAAACTCAGACTTAACTGAGTTAACATCTGTCTAGGATTGTATATATACTGTTGGTAGAGCCCCTCATTTTTCCTGACCTTTCCCCATGCTAGCTCCTTTAAAATTTCTGTTAACACCAATCTACTATTATCTCCCAATTATTATAATTTTGACAGTTCTCCCTCTTCATGGATCATTTCCCTACCTTCATTCTTAGGTTACTTCCAAGGAATTAATTGAACAATCCATTTAGTCTGAAGACAGGAACTAGACATGTATATTTTTTGAGACTTTAAGTAAATTTATCTCCTTAAATAGTTGTTTTTCCAAACCTACTTTAAATATTGAAACATTACATTTTTCTATTTTTGAATTCTTGTTTGTTTTGTTTGTTTGTTTTTGTTGTGCTATATTTTAGAATGAACCCAGGGCCTTTACCTGGAGCTACATCCCCAGCTCTTTTCTCACTTTTTGTTTTTGAGACAGTATCTCACTTAATTGCTAAATTGCCTAGGCTGACCTCAAACTTGAGATCCTTCTGCCTCACCTTCCCAAAATACAGAGATAGCAGGAGCACACCCCATGCCTTGGTTGTATCTTTGAATTCTTGACTTTCAGTTTCAAAAAGTCCAGATCTTCCTACACCCTTGAACAAGTCTGCAAACAAGCCCTGTCTCACCATTATGCTCACATCCTGCAAGTAATCCTGAAAATCATTGTCTTGATCTGTGAAAAACTACAAACTCTTGGCACAGCTTATCTACACATAGCCCTCCTCTTACTGCTGTCTTCCGAAAACACCCGCATAAACTAACAGATTTGACCAAACTAACTTGGCCCCTAGCAGCTCAGGGCCATGTCTCTAAGATTCCCAGAATGTACCTTCCCAGGAAAGTTCAATGTTCTCCAGAGTTTACTGCTTGTTTCAACCCAACCCAACTATAGGTTCCTGGCCTCCTTTTTTCCAAGAGCATTTGTTTTAGAAAACTTGTGACTGTATACTCTTCCTTTGAGAGGTCAATCTTCTATAAATCAGAGATGTCTTTCTCAAAGACCTGGTAGCTGTCCCTTTAAAATGATAACCATGGACAAGACTGGAACCCATATGTCTCTTGTGTTTGAAGGAATGGAGAAAGCTCACTTTGATGTGCACCAAAGATCAAATACAGATACCTAATTAAATTGACCAACCTCTTGAGCACCAGTCCCTGCTTTTCCTTTAGCAGCCTCCAGCATATAAAGCCCCTTGCTTTTTGTTTTCCTAGAAGTGCATCCTATCACACTGTGATTGATATGTCTACTGACTGGAACATGGAAGTGGACCACTATTATGCTACCTTGTAACATGGCATGCAATCTAATTGCAGGCAGAACAAATTGGCCTTCTGCTGAAGACAGGAGAGATTCCTCTTTGGTTTCTTTGGACTCTTCTGATTACTACAGAAAAGAGAACTTGAGAGGACTGGATGATGCAACATACTTCCATTTAAAGTTTGAGGCAAGGAAAATAATGATTATCTTTCACTCAGGATATGAATCCTTCCTCTGGGCCCCAAAAGGGAACACTTGAACAGTAAGAGGCGGCATCTCTCAGGTGGCTGAATGTGCTCTAGCTAAAGCTAAATTAAACCAGTTATCTCCTTACTTGAGTATCATATTCATACAGTATTTTTGAAATTACGGGTCCTTCTGTTGTTTTTTTAAGTACCTGTATCTGGCTGAGACTCTCCCTTCTGCTCTCCTTGCTAGACAAGAACACGAACAGTTGGCTCTTTGCATAGCAGTACTGGACTCTGAAAATGCTCTTGAAAGCTGAAGCTATCAAAAGTGACTCATTTATTGTGGAGGACCACCTGGGCAACTCTCCTTGAAGGAGGAGCAATTGTTTCCATTTTGGCTGAGCCTGACCCTATTTCCATGTACTGATTATGTACAGAGCTGTCTAGGATTTTTCCTTATTCCTTCAATTGGCTTTAAGCAATGCATATCAGTCCAGCCATTGTGGTGATGGTGGTCTTTGAAGATGGCAGACGTGTTTCCCCAGAACCCCCTTTGTTCCCACGAGTGAGCAGGGATGAGGCAAAATATGAGAGGGCCATTGTTACAGCTGATACATTGTGTCAACTTGAGGAGTCTAGAGGCTTGGCTAAGTGACTACATCCTGGGGTGAAAAGGACATGCCCTTCCTGCTCTAGGATTTTTTTTTTATTCATCCTGAGCCTGTGCAAGAGGAGGGTACTGAGACAGTGTGGGCATGGGAGGATAGCCAGCATACAATGTAAGGGAGTAAAAGAGGCCTCCCCTCCCCCCACTGCTTTTTGCTCTTGCTGCTTTTGTTGTCTTCCACTACCATGAACTGTTGCCCTTTGCAATGTGCCACTCTTCCTTGAAGCCAGCTGAGTATGGACTGAAACCTCCACAAACTGTGAGCTAAACAAACCTTTCCTTCCTTAATTTTGGGCATTGGGTATTTTGTCTCAGTAATGAGAGAAAAGTAACTGAGACAGCCATCCTTGGCTACGTAGTAAGTTTGAATCCAGCCTGAACTGCCATAGTGAGAGCCTGTCTCAAAAAAAAAAAAAAAAAGACAGGAAATGGGAATAGTCAATAATGTGTGACAGAGAACTATAAAAATATGGGTGCTTTTGAATTCTTGGGCATATGAGGGGAATTTACATTGGTGGTTTTTTATAATTTCTTATTCTGAATGATTTATACATAGTATGTTCCAAATTGTCAAACATAACATGTGATAATAGGTTGGAGTGGAGGACATGTAAAAAAGAAAAAGGCAGATAATGAGTCCTCTCTGATGAAAATGTAGCACGGGAAACACAAAAAAGTCTCATGAACACTTTGCACAATAAAGTTAAGTCACTGCTCCACAACATACTTAAAATACTTCAAGACAAAGAAAAAAAAAAAGCCTGGCATGGTGGCACACACCTGTAATCCCAGCACTTGGGAGGCTGAGGCAGGAGGATCATTGCAAGTTCAAGGCCAGTCTGGGCCACAAAGGGAGCTCAAGGCCAGACTAAACTGCATAGTGAGACCCTGTCTCAAAAAAGACCAAAACAACAACAACAACAAAAAAAAAAAAAATCAGTGAAATTTTTATTATTGCAGCAGTGATTCTCAGTTGCTTCTTCCTGAATCTTTACAGAAGCTTGAATCAAGTAAAATTTTTCTGTTTTTCTTAAAATATGTTCACACATATGGCACCTTCCCATGATGAAAGAGCAGTGGCTCCCTAGCACAGGTCAGAGGGCCCTGAATTAGACTGCCCACACTAAGATGTAATGAGCCGCGGCGGCTGGGGATTTAGCTCAGCGGCAAAAGCGCCTGCCTGGCAAGCGCAAGGTCGTGAGTTTGGTTCCCGGTACCGGAGAAAAACCAAAAAAAAAAAAAAAAAAAAAAGATGTAATGAGCCGCAATGTTGCCACACCCAAGGAAAACAATCTCAGGTGGGTGTGAACTCAGGGCAGTTCAGGCTGGCCAGGGCTAACAGACCCTGAGACAATGTGTTTCAGCTGGAAAGAGCCCTGTTCAGAAATGACACACAAGAGTGGAAAATGGAGGGCTGGGGATATAGCTCAGAGGCACAAGCACCTGTCTGGCAAGCTTAAGGTCCTCAGTTCATTCCTGATAACAAAAAGGAAAAAAAAAAAGTGAAAAATGGAGATACATCACTCTTCTAGTAGTAATTTTCATGCTTGCATTATTTGCCCTATTAAATTATGATAAAATAATTCCAAGCATGTTTATGTCAATTGTTACATGCCTTTTATTTTTAAAATGTGATAAAAATATGTTTTTGGCTTGTGGGGTCATTGGAACTATGGTATTTGTAAAATAGGTTTTGGTATTGTCCACTGTGCTTGATGCAGAACCTAATATTCCAAGAGATCGGTCAATTCTCTTTGGCCAGTAGTTGAGCTGGGACAAAGCCCAGCTTTTCTCATTTTTAGCCTGGGTTCTTTCCTCTTCATTTTAATGGCCTTACCCTAAAATATTTATGGGATCTAGGCAACTATAGTTTATGGTGCTTTATTTCATGTTTTCTGTGACAGATGCCAGGTTAAATAACTTTGTATAGAAACCTCATACTGTGGCTAAGGTTTCAACTGTAGGAACCTTGAACCATGTACTCAAAGTCAGGGTGGTAAATTCAGTCATTTTCCTAAACTGAAGCACAGTAGCATTTGTCCCAGGCCATAGATTATTCTCTGCCATATATTAGGACAATGCAAGTTCTTATTCCTTATCCAGGCACCCACGGTCTCATTAACTATCTTCAATTTCCTATTCTTACAGCAGGACTCTAGAAAGAGATTTAGGAGAAGTGTAAAGATAATAGTAAATGAGGACAGTTCTGTGAGATTGGTAGGACATATGTTTGTCTTTTCTTCTTCGTTCATGGAATGCCCTTGCTACACACTGTATCTGTCTTCCTTACGATGAGGTATGAATGTTAGGCCAGCATGCTGAATACATTGAGTCACATGCTAAATGTTTCTGCTTTCTGGTTTTCTTTCCTGGTGTGTTTAACAATAGAGAAATAGATTCATTATAACTCAAAGGATCTTCATAAGCCCCAAAGAATAAGATAAAATAATCAGTAGTCCTGTCAACTAAAGTGATTATGTAAAGATGGCACTCCAAAATTAGCAGAATAGAGAAAATAAACCTTGCCAGGAACTACTGAAGCATAGCACACCATGTGGGAATAATACCACACAGTAAGCTTGGTGGCAAGATCGGCTGCTCACAGATTGGAAGAGTAGGCTGTGACTGTCAATCTCTGCAGGTTAATGACTGTTTACAGTGGTCTCTGAGGAAACTGAGCTGACATTTGAAGAAACAAAAATGTTACTCCATGATTGGCTAATAATCCATGAAAGAATCAAAGACAGTGCTTTGCAGCTATTAAAAAAAAAAAAAAAAAAAAAAAGGTGATACAATGAGTAAGCACATCACTTGAACTTCACAGTGCTTTTGGGTAACTATGGTAACCACGCCCACCCCATGCCAACCTTTACAAAGGATCTTCTCCTGTTTACAGTATCTTAATGAGCCCTTCCCTCTGGTCCACTTTGGCTGCAGCCAGTCAGTAACAGGGGTGCGGGCACATCTGTAGGGTGCTGATCCTTGGTACAAACCACCTACCACACCTAGAACATCAGGGCCTAAGAGATTGTTCTAGATCTGACCTACCTCTTTCCTGAAAATCAGCTTCCTGTGCACACCTTGTCTGCTCTTTGCTTAATCTCCAAAATTTAGGATTCTATTTCAGGTGACATTTGACCATTGCATCCAGTGTACATCTCTTAAATACAGGCCCATATATTCTATTATACTACAATACATATTTGTCACTATTTTTTGGTAAAGATGAAATATATATGTAAAAATTGTGTCTAAATTTAGGTATGTGAGAAACATTTTCTATAAGGAGAAATATGTCTCTCAATGTTTAACTTTATTTCAAATATATTTTTATCATATTGGATTTTAGCCACCACCCTGAATAGAGACCCTCTCTGTGGTCAGTGCCCTCACTTATCCTGAGTTACAGGTCAAGGTCTGGGTTGTACGCCCCTGAGAAGCTCTGAGACTCAGGCTTGGACTAGTGAGTTGTCAGCCTGAGATCTTGGGGACTGGACCCTGGCCTGGGTACCCTGTGAGACAAAAGACACTGGCTACAGGGGCTGCAGGGGCTATGGAGTGAGGCTCTGTCCAGGGAAAAAGTGTTTGCCTGGTGAAAATGGTGTAAACACAACACAGCAGTAAAACATGACTTTAGACTGCCAGTGTTGAGAGCAGATGAGATCACTGGAGTCATTAGTTCAGAGTTAAAGAGGAGCTAGTTAGGGATAGCAAGGAGGAGGAGCAAGTCAGAAGTGCAGAGATGGGATGAGGTGGGGGCTAAGGTCTCTGAGGGAGTACGTGCTTGCCAGCCCAGTTCTGATGCTGTCCCCTCATGGCCAGGTCACTGTGTGATTTGGGTTCTGAAGTGCTGCGCCTGCCTCGGGCACTGGGGAGTGGAGCTCTGTGCCCAGGTGGAGAATGACGTCCTTGGCTCTCCAGAACCACCTTCTAGAGAATGGCAGGTGCCTCCTCTGTGACCCTGCCCAGATGACAGGAAGCTTTCTAGGGGATTTTGCTGCTTTCCCAGTGTGCTTTGGACCAAGTACTGAGGACAGTGATGCAGCATGCCACCTTCTTATTCTGGAGAGGGTTGTTGTTCCTGCCCCCTCACCACACCCGGTGAGTGCTCATTGTCTCCCTAGCACAGCAGTGGGCACAAGCTGTATTCAGTCTAAGTCTGAGATGATTGTGCCTGCGATGGGCAGGTGCTGCCACTGGGCAAGCACACAGGAGTCTTGGCTCTGTGGAGAGAGGATACCGTTGGCTGGCACAGGAAGGGGAGGATGCCCTTCATGGGTGCCCGGCATCAGGTTGCCTGATGTTTCAGGCACAGGCTGCATTGGTCTACTGGGTGACCAAAGGCCACAAGAGCCAAGACTTAAGTAGTTTTCATACATGCAAAAGATATTCCTTTGGATAAACCCTGAAGTACTATAGGATGCTAATTTGTATATAGTATACTCCTGCGAAGTCAAGGTTCGGAGTTCATGACCTCAGTGGCCCCCTGAGAAAGGAACTAAGAAAGGAATATGTGAAACCCCTGCAATTTCATGGAAATCCCAAATATCCTCCACAGTTTTTTTTTAGCAGGAAGGTTGCAAGTAGCCAATCAAAGACAGTTATTCAGTTCTCCTTGCTACTGATTGGCTGATGCCCTTTAACCCATTCCTGGCAGATGCATCAGAATTCCTGTATAACATATTGCTGTACCACATACAGCTGTCGTGAGTGTTCTCAGTTTTATTATTCTTAAAGCACTAAAATTGCCAAGATGCCACCAAAATGCCCTGCACCTTCTGAACTTTTATTAATACAGTATTTTAATAAATTAAATTATATAACTGTATATAAAGAGCTCTTCCCGGTCCTTTTCATGATCCAGGAGGTTTATATTTATAATCCCATGAAAAGTTATTGAAATTCTAGCGAGTTAATTCCAATCTACCACTTCCAGTGCAACCCAAGGCTAGAATAAAGACACTAAGGCATATCTGTAGTTATGGGGAACCAAGGGGTCCTAAGTCCAGCTATGATGGTGGCTATCCAGAACAAAGACCTTGACCCAGCACCAAACCTGGGTTTTATTAATTTGTGAAGAAAGGAGTGGCTTGAGCATGAGTGACTGTGAGAAGGGCAGGAAGTAGGTGAGTGCTGTGAGCTGGGCTGGGTAGGAGGCCTGAAATCACCTCTGCAATATGCAGAGAGAAGGATATGCAGAAAAAGTAATCTGCATAACACAAGGGAGTTAGTATCTAATGTTTTGGGGTCAGTGCTTCAGCTCTGATGTGTAATCTTTCAAGCCCCAGGAGGTCATAGACTATCGTGTAGCATTGGCTCACTTGTGGGAACAACAGGGGGTCTGGAGATCTGAGGAAACGTGGGGTCTGGGGGTCTGAGGAAACGTGCCTGCCATCTGCAAAGACAACCATCAGCACCCCGGCTGGACCAATATGCATTGCTTAAAGCCAGCTGAAGGGATAAGGAAAAGTCCTAGCCAGCTCTGTACATATCAATACATGGAAATAGTGCCAGGCTCAGCCAAAATGGAGGCAATTGTTCCTCTTTCAAGGACAGTCATCCTCCATAACTGTAGAAGATATAGCATATTTAGGGTTTAAAGTGTAAAATAGGTATTTTTCTGACCATATCTGAAATTCATGGTTTTTCACAATTTGCAGGTGCTCTAAGAATGTAATCCTCATGAATTTTGGGAGACCACTGTATAATATTACACACAATCTATAAATATAAAAAATTCTTGCTCATATTTTATTACTTAAGAAAAAATATATCTTTTTCTATGTTTATCTGTGTTTCTTTTTCATAAGAAAAACTGATTGGAAACCAAATCTGGAAGGAAATACAGTGCATTATTTTCTAAATCTTAGTCACTGGGACAGTTTCTGGGAGGTGCCTGGAAAACACCTGTCCATATCCCTTCCCTCCCATACAACCTGCCCCTTGGCCAGCAGGTGACAGGGCAGGGGCTGGCCAGGAACTCACTCTAAGATGGGTAGTAGACTGTCATTAACTGGCTGTACCCAAGTGGAGCCTGGTGCAGATGCCAACATCGCTGAAGATGCAAGGAGGGTGGGATGAACTAGTGTCCCTACCACATCTTTGGCCAGCATTCGCATCTCTGAACCGGCTGTCTGGATCTTGCAGCATCTTTGTGTTCATTTCCCTGCAGGTTTCTGACTTGCAGGTGTGAATGCAGTGCCGGGGCATTCAACTGCCAGCTCTGCCTCAGTGTATATGTGGGACAAATAGCCCGGGTGCTGAATCTGCCTTGTTCCTACATAGTATGCATTAAAACTTCTCTTACTAAAGAAAAAAAGTTGTTACAGTCAACAGAATTAAGCATTTTATTTTAGATGAAACTAAAATGAAAATTTTTACTTAAATTCTCCTGCTGTGTTAAAGCTGAGATATGTTCCCCATTCAGGTAGGCGCCAACTGAATTAAAATAGTTCGGGATTTGTGAAGAAAATGTGAAAGTGGCTACACACTTTTGAGCAGCCAGTGAATCCACCAGTTCTATGTGCTTCTTTTTGTGTAGTAGGGAGGTTTTACCTTCTCCTTCCCTTTTTTAGTTGGAACTTCTGCATGCGCTCTATGCAGGCTTTGTGATAGGCAGAATCAAGGAGGCGGTGATGACTGTCTGTAAGTTGTAGATGCTCACTTGGCTCAGGGAAACTGTGCTTCCGAGGGTGAAATTTGCCCAGACAAGATGCATCCATATCATTTCCTTTGGTTCTAGTCAAAACAGTAAGCTATGCCTACCAACAACTTTGAAACAAGCATATGCTTCCACACAGCTTGCCATATCTCTTTTTCTCACACATTGAAAGATTTATGATTGACATCTTTATTTTTTGAAAGACACAAAAACAACAGACAATATAACAAATATGATCCATCGAAGGCTTGACATGAGAACCTTCAAAAGTGAAGACCCAGACACTCAAGAAAACTATATGGTTTTGCTGGGTCTGATGAGAAAAGTGGATAGAGGTGGAGAAACACGACTGGAAAGAAATGGTAGGATCTAGAGGTAACAGACTGAGTGAAGCCCAGCCCAGGGAGGCTTTTGAAGGCAGATTCTTCTAATCTTCTCTGCATAGCTTTCCTTTCCCCTGCATATGAGGCAGGGTGCCTCCAGAATGAGTGTCTTGTGCCCTCCTCTCAGGGTCAGCAGCTCAGAGAGTGACCTTTGCAGATTTTATTGTTTGCACTGGGGGAGAGAAAGGGTTTGGTGACAAGTGGGCAGAGAAAGTCAAGAAGATCTTACTGCTTCAGAGACCCTTTGCCCTTTTCAGCTCGAAGATCCTCAACACACCAAAGCACCGTGCTCTGGGATGTCGTGTTCTGGGCCCTGACAGTACGATAAAAACCACGACATGCTGATAGGTAGCAGATAACTCCTCCTAATAAATTTAATGAAAGAAATCATATCTCCATATGATAGTTTTTAGAAATATGTTTATAGTGTTTTTGATACATGATGGATGCATTCATCGTGGAGAGCTGATACATACACATAGGAATCTGAAACCTTTTTCTTCCCCTTCCTTGTCCCTGTAATTGCAAGAGAACATTAGATTTACAAGAGAACATTACATTTTTTGCAAGAGAACATTAAGTCTTTAAATAGGCACTTTGTGCAAGAACACATATTTGAGCTTCAGTTACAAAGTATGATTTTAAAGTAGAGTGATTGCTGCCGCCAAGTGCCATCCAACAGAAAGGCAGGCGCCTAAAACATTGCAGATGGGGGGCAGCAAATCACCAGATGGCCGGGACCCAGGTACTGCTGTGGGGCGGGGCGGGGCGCAGTGCAGGTCTTGGCATCTTCTCTGGGGCTTTAGGAAACCCTTTCCCTATTAGCAGCTAGTGCAAGTGCCATGGCCTGTGCTACCCTTCCGTAAGCAGGCAAGGGCTCCTGCAGCTCCTTCTGCCGGTCAGCCTGAAGGAGCAGACAGAAGGACAGAGTGCTGTGTGACTGAGAGCCCTGGCTAGTTTGTCATTCATGTAACAGTTATCAAGGGTCTCTGCCCAGGGCCATATGTGAGGAGGCAGACTTGGAACAAGTGATTGTAGGCAAGCATCTTGAGGGGCTGCTAGGGCACCTTGGGAGCTCATAGCAGGGATGCATGCTGCGCAGAACCTTGGGATTAGCAAGGATTCCCAGGGTGAGCTGAGACAGGAAGGATGAGCGATAGTTTGTTCCATAAAGTGACAAGGGTAACACTCCTGGAAAACAGAACAGTACTTGCAAAGCCTCAGAGACAAGGGATGTAGTCATTTAAGGAACTGAATAAAAATGAGTTTATCTGAAACAATTTCATTAAGTACATGCTGGAAACACAAAGATCATGTTAAGGATCTGAATGTTGTCCCAAGAATAGGAAACCATTTGAAAGGGGTTGATGTAAGGGACAGACATGAGCAGATTTGCAATTTGACAGACCATGGTGACCGCAGAGGAGGAAGGCAGGAGAGGATGTGAGGAGTCCAGGAAGTAAGCTATGCAGACAGAAATAGTGCTGCTGTTCAGCGGCATTGTAGAGAGAAATGGAAGGATTTGAGAGACAGGTAGAATCACTAGGAAATGGATGTGAGGGAAGAGAGCAGACAGGAGGGGAGGGAAGGAGAGAGGAAGAGAAGAGAAGAGAAGAGAAGAGAAGAGAAGAGAAGAGAAGAGAAGAGAAGAGAAGAGAAGAGGAGAAAAAAGAAAAGAAAAGGAAAAGAAAAGAAAAGAAAAGAAAAGAAAAGAAAAGAAAAGAAAAGAAAAGAAAAAAGAAAAGAAGAGGAGGAAGGGGTGGGGGAGGGAACAGGAGTGGGGAGGAGGGACGGGGAGAGGGAGAGAGACAGACAAACAGAGAGGCTTCCTGCTTGAACCACTAGGCATTTCACCATGAGAGAAACACATGTTTTGCATGGGCCATGTTGAGCTTGAGTCATCCATGGGACGTGCAAGGAGAGGTAAAGTTACCCAGGATGAGGTCAGAAGGGATGCAGAATGGAACTGGGGGTTCAAGGCACTGGAATGTGAATGGGGAAAGTTATTGAGGGCCTGGGAGTCCCACACGGAAGTGACTGAGACAAAAAGAGGAGGCTGAGAAGGAATTAATGGCGGCCACTAACGCAGGCTAGCCATTTGAAAGGATTTCCACTGCCTGTTTCTGGAGTTCCCTGCACTGCTTCTGGAAAGATATCCAGAGCAGGAAAAGGGACTCGGGCTGGGGATATAGCTCAGTGGCACAGCACCTGCCTGGCAAGTGCAAAGTCCTGAGTTCGATTCCTGGTACTAGAAAAAAAAAAAGAAACTGTCTCAAAGTCTGTACTTTAAAATACATCAAAAAAATGTTAAATATAGAGGTACTTAGGTTCATGAACTTAATTCTTTCAAAACACACACACAAAAAAAAAAAACAACAAAAAAGCCGGGCTTGGTGGTGCATGCCTGTAATCCCAGCACTTGGGAGGCTGAGGCAGGAGGATCACTGCGAGTTTGAGACCAGCCTAGGCCACAAAGCCAGCCGGAACTGCATAGGGAAACTCTGTTTCAAAAAGACAAAAAACAAAAAACAAAAAAAAGGGACTAGGCAGCTGGTTTTCTCTCCTTCCGCACCATGGCCTAGCACAGCTGGCCCTGCCTTTACCCAGAGACAAACCCCTCTTTCTCCTAGATCCTTTCCCAGCTCTTCCCACTCCCAGATATTTCCCCTGTGGAAACTCACAAGGAAATGACCGTGGATAATTAAACCAGATAAAAAAGTGCAAAACTGTGCAGTGCTTTGGAGGCTGGAGTCTGAGGACTTCCAAGAGGAATGGGACCTTGTAAAATGCTCCAAGGAAGGGAACAAGGGGCAACCTAGTGGGCTCAAGAATAAGGGTCCTGCCAGCATTGCGGTGATGCCTGTGATCTCAGCTACTTGGGAGGTTGAGGCTAACGGATGAGAATGTGCAGACAAGCCTGGACCACTTGGTGAGAGCTTGACTCAAAATAAAATATGGAAAGGGCTGCAGATATAGCTCAGTGTGAGGGCACTTGGGTTCAATCACCAGTTCCAGATGTAAAAAAAGAAAGAGAAGTATCCTCCCAACTTAGAGACCAAGAATATCCCTCTCCCCCTGCCCACGATGGGCCTCTCTTTCTTGCTCCCCACGGCAGTCCCCAGGATTTTGAAGAGCTGGAATAGCACCCCTTTATTCCCATTCCTCAGACTGAAGACAGGCATCCATTGTTGATAGCTGACATCATCTACTATGTGCCCCATTCGAGTGTCCAAATTGTCCACTCCTCCCACTACTGGCCATGAGTTGAAAGACAGATGTGAATGCATGACAGCCTGTGTCTGTTGAGGAGTCACAAATAAGTGTTGCAGGAAGGGAGCTGGGAGAATATGCAATTTATTCAGGGTGTGGTGATGACGTGTGCTGTTAGGCAGCTCCAGATCCAAGGTGCTTATAAAGAAAGTTTTAGATCATTGGCTTTCGGTATGGTTGTCCCTGCTACACGGATGCTATGGTGTGAATGAGGCTTGTCTTCCCCGACACCAAAAAAAAAAAAAAAAAAGCCATGTCCAGGCTTAGTCACAAATGTGACAGAGTAAGGAAGTGTTTGGGTTACTGGAACAGAGCCCTCGTGAATGAATTAGTGTCTTTCTCCTGTTTTCTCTCTTCTGGAACTAGGTTAGTTTGGTGAAACAAGTAATTATAAAGCAAGGGCACCTCTAGTGTTTTGTCTTTTCTGTATCTACCCATTTGTTCATCTACTGAGTCAGCATGAGGTCTGTAGGGAGCTGCTGAAGCTAGAAACTGATCACACATTTTGGGGGTGAGGCAAGGCTGAAGGAGAATAAAGAGCACCTGAGGCTAGCCACCTGAATAAGCTGTTTCAGTCCAGAGAGCAACAAGCCCTGAGACAATCCAAGCAATGGGTTGCTAGGCAGAGGGCTGTCACATGACACCAACCTGCCAAGTGTATAAATAAATGTGCTATGGTGGCTGAGCAGTTCTTTTCCTCCCATCCAGAGAGAGGGCTCCACCCGACCTCAGCTTTCTCTCTCTTATCTTTATTTCCCCCGTCCTCTCGCTGTCCTTCCTCCTGGGAACTTTGAGAGCTACATGGGCCACAGCAAGTTCCTCACTAGATGTCAATCAGATGTGGTTGCCAAACTTGGACTTCCCAGCCTTCAGCACTTTTTTTTTAGTGAAGGGACACATTCATACCAGTGAGTGCATAGAGCTAAGCTATATCCCCAGGCATTGTTTAATGATTTTTGTTTTGTTTTGTTTTTTCTGCAAAACCCAGATTGAACCCAGGGCCTTTACACTGAAATACATCCCCAGCTATTTGTTTATTTTTGTGTAAGGGTCTTGTTAAGTTCTAAATTACCCAGGCCAGATTCAAACTTTGATCCTCCTGCCTCAGCCTCCCTGTGGTTCTGGAATTATAGGCATTTACTACCATGCCAGGCTTAAAGTTTATTTTGAGACAGTAGCTCACTAAGTGGCCCAGGTTGGGCTCAAATTTGCAAGCCTCCTGTTTTAGCCTCCTGGGAAGCTAGGTTTAAAGGCATATGCCTGGTCAATATGTTCAAAATGAGGAAGGATATTTTGAAGGGGATTAATGGCAATGTGTCTTTTAATGTAACAGTTTTTTAAAATTTAAACATTCATCACATATTTGGTCACACCCTGTATATATTACGCTATTACTTATTTTTGTGAAAAAGTCTTAAATATTGTTTAAAAGAAATTCTATTAGATATGCTTAAGATAATATAATTGCTGAGCATAGGCCACCAAGCCCATCTTCCAGAACTGTGAGCTGAATATACTTCCTTATAAATTTTTTTTAAATGCAGTGTGTCCTCATCCACCTAGTTCACTAGATCTGGCACTGTGTGACTTCTGGCTCACTAAGTTAAAATGACCATGAAAGGTAAAGGGTTTGAATTGATTCAGGACACTGAGGCATCCAGTGCAGCACAAGTAAAGACACTCATAAAATAGGACTTCCAGAATTGTTTCAAAAAGTGGCAAAAACAATAAGGTAATACGCCTTTACCCCAGCACTTGGGAAGCTAAGGCAGGAGGATTGCTGCTAGTTCAAGGCCAGTCTGGGCTACATAGTGAGTTCAAGCACAGCCTGAACTCCATAGCAAAACCCTGTCTCAAACCACTCCCAGTTCCAGCCCTGCCCAGACACCCTCAGTGGCCACTAGGACCCCTGAAGAATCACTGAGACAACAAAGTGCAGTGACAGCAGCACATACAGCAAGCAAAGCAAGTCACAGCAGCTGAAAAAGATTTTCCAAGAATACGGGGCCGCTGGTGTGTTGTTGCACACTGGAAGCTCATTACTCTCCCTGGACCTATTTTACATGGTTGTTTCAAATGGCACAGACACGTCTGCGATCTTGCTTAAATTTGGATTTAAAGAGTCACCAGTGCAGTTAAAAATGACAGCAGGCACAAGTACCTTTATGGTGGCCTATGCAATCCACAAGCTATTTGCACCAGTGAGAATCAGTATTACCTTAGTCTCCATGCACTTCTTGTCAGATATTTTTGGAAAGTGCAATTTTATAAATCTCCAACTGTAAAGCCTTGATGAACACTTCAATTGCAGTCACTGAAAACCTACTTTTAGATTGTACAATTTGGATTGACTTCAGGATTGTAAATTTTTCTGAGCAGAAGAAGGGAGTCAATTGCTGTTTTCGTGGATAAATTTTTCCTTTGCTACCAAAAGTCAGGTTTGTGAATAATTATAATTTGGGGCTTTATAAATTTTTCTAATGCTATTCATCATAGGCCCATCCACGTAATCTAAAATGTCAGCATCACAAATGAGGTAACATCTCAAAATCAAACAGCCAACTAAATGTTCCTTCTAAAAGATCCTTAGTGAGGGTCTGCAAAAGCCCCTGTGCTATAATTCTTTAAAAACAATGATTAATTGAGCTGGCTTTTACAATTTCCTTTCCATGGCTGGGCATGGTGGCACATGCCTGTAATCTAAGCACACAGGAGGCTGAGGCAAGAGGATCCATGGAAGTTCGAGGCCAGGCTGGAGTACATAGTGAGTTCAAAGGTACCCTGAACTATATAGCAAGACCCTGTCTAAGAAAACCAAAAAAAAAAAAAAAAGTCCCCTTCCACTAATTTGTTGTAAGCAGCCTGGAGTTCAATGTGCAATATTCTGCAAAACAGTTACCAGTGCTACAATTACTGAAGCAAAATTTGACATTCATTACACTTGTTCAGGGAAAAGAAAAACAAGTATTTCTGATGTGTCTCATTGATCACTAAACACCTTCAAATCTGGACATCTTTGAGATGGTTTTTCTGAAATTTGTTCAAGTAGGTCAGGGTCACTTGTCTCTGTTTACGTGTAATATGAAAACCTTGCCCAGTAGTAATAGTATTTGGCTTCTGATACCCGCCTTCAGACTTTGGATACCATAATAGGAAAAGCTAAGATAATCTTAGCCCTTCTTACACAATGTTTCTTTAGCTCTTATTTTAAACTTGAGACATTCCAGAATTGTCACAATGTTTACATTGTGCCACTACTTTTGCATTTTTTTAAACTGAACTAAAATTTTATTCAAGAAAGATTTGTACTACTTCCCAGAAAGAAAAATTAGTAGCATTTGTCATAAGTGAAAGACAACCATGAAATACTATTTATACAAGCTGGGAAGAATAGGAGACTGGCAGATTTAAGTAGTCTACTAAGCCAGTTCACCCAACAATGGATAAGTGTGTTAAGGAGATTAAAATTCAAGCACAGAGACCCAAATTTAAAACTTCCTCTTCTCAGTAGTGGGTTAAGACTTTTCTCTGAGCCTTTCCACTCTGGAAACTCAGTTTTATTAAGTCTGTCCTGCTGAATAGTTGAAGGGGCTGTATTTATCTTTCCATCTTTAAGAATTATTTCTGTGGCAATTAGAAAACTAAAGAAACCATTAACTATTGGTTTTATTGAGCTCTGGCTGTAGGTAGTCCCCTAGTTAAATTATAATTACCTATGCCGATGGGTTATCTCAACTAACATTGAAGGATCTTAGTGGGACAAATTCTCCACTTGTAAGATTACTTAAAAATGAAACCTTTTTTTTTGTAGTGTAAAGCTGTTGGCACTTTGCCAAAAGCTTTTACAGATTTAAAGCCAGAACTGCCTTTCTGGAATCTAATTCCCAGGACATCTCCATAGTAGCTCCGTGTGCCTGATGACACCGTTATACTTGTATATGTGGACTGGACAGAACCTTCCTATCTTACCTTGTATTTAAATGGTGATTTGTTCACTTTGGGCTCCTATCCCCCATCTACAGCAGTGCAACATGCCCTTGAAAAAAAAAAAAAAAAAAAAAAAAAAAAAGCTAATTAAAAGTTTGTCCTGGTTACTTTTGTTGCTGAGACAAAATACCTGACACCTAAAATTAAAGAAGGAAAGGTTTATTCAGCTGGCAGTTTGTGGAGGTTTCAGTCCATATTCAGCTGGCTCCAAGACAAGGTGGTGTTGCACAGGGGCAACAGTCCAAAGAGGCAGAAGACAGCAAAAGCAACAAGAGCAAAGGAGGGAGAACAAGCTTCTTTTCCTCCCTTATACTGTAAGAAAGGTACCATCCCCTGGGGCAGGTGTAGCATTCAAATCATGTCCGGGCCCACCTCCTGCACAAGACTTTAACAAAGAGAACTCTGGCTCCTTGCTGAGTTAAACTTCTAAACTTCTAAACTTCTCAAGTTAACACAATGTATCCACCATTACAAAGCCCTCATGCTGGAGGGTTTAAATCTCAATCTGTGTATGTTAGTAGTAACGGGAGTGGACTGAAGGGGTGAGCAATAAAACAAATCACACCCAATAGCCACATCACTATATTCTAAGCTCAACCCCACTCCACTCTTATGCCCAGTGGCTAAAACAGAAAAAAATAACTTCAGAGGATAAGGTCAACGGATCAGGGAACTGAAGTATTATGTGAATTCACCAGCAAGACATACAGACTGCTTAAATTTACACTGTTTTTAATGGAACTAGAAGGATGATAGATTTTTAAAATGTAAATCATTTACTTGTAATTTTTTAATCTGACAAGGTGAGCAGTTTAAGTGAAACAAATAAATATCTTGATAAAGGTAAAGAAAAGAAGTTTTTCATTTGATGATCACCAGCCACAATCCTGTCTTCTAGATTTGATACTCTATTTTTACATTGTGTGAATCTGCTATGTGTACTTTCAATAGAATTTTTAACTTCCTGGATATCTGTTTGAATCTGTTTAATAGAATACAGTTCTTTCCTATGTTGGGTATTTATGGTTTTCATGTCTGTATCTACTCTAGATTCACTAATCATTTCCTTCATTATGGTCATCATCTCTTTAATTATATGTGTGATTATTTCTGTTTTGGTTTTGTCAAGAGTCTTATTGATCGTGTTTTGTTACTTCTGCTGCTACCATTTCAGGAAGTTCAGCTGAGTGGCTTTTGATTTTTTTCCACCTCAGTACTCCCTGGTTTTGCTTTGGGCAAATTAGGGGTGTCAACTTGCATCTTGCTTCCATGTTTTCTAATTTATAATTTGTTTATTTATTTACTATATTGAAGCTTATAAATTGCTTATGGTAAGTAGCTTTGTTACTGGTATCAAGACATCTTTCAGAAATGACTGCTTTTCAGAGGTATCTTCTAGTTGTAATTGGCTTGGAGTTTTTACTGTGTCCCAGAATCTTGCCTCTGTATCATATTAGGGATGAGAGATTGCTGCCTGTTTGGTCTAGCATGTAATTCTTTGGTACTGGACTATGGTATTATTTATGATCCCCAGAAAATCTAGGCATTGACATACAAGGAAGAACAACTGATCACAACAACTATGCCACCTTGGCTAAAGCAGCACAATCACTAATAACAGTAGCATCAAGCACAGTCTGGAAAATGACAAAGTGTGATAACTTAATTTGCCACTTTTAACCATAGAGACAAGATTTACAGTTATATAACAAAATCCAAAGCAAATCAGAAATTATATAAAGTAAATATCCTCTCAGTAGAGTGATTTTACCCTCAGGGGAGAAAATTTAAAAGAAAGAAAAGGAAAACAGAAAAATACAAGAAGAAAATGAGGTTAGAAGCAAGGCTGAAGGACAAAGGAAGACAACCCAAGACTCAGGAAACTGATGAGGAAGATAAGAGGGAAAGAAAGAAAGAAAGAAAGAAAGAAAGAAAGAAAGAAAGAAAGAAAGAAAGAAAGAAAGAAAGAAAAACAAAACCAAGAACAAAGCAAAACAGAAAACTAAAACAATGTTCATACAAAAAAAAAAACAAGAAGAAACAAAAAAAATGACCAAAAATAAGCCAAAAGGAAAGAAAAAATGTGATTTCAATCCTGTGTTTATATTCTGGGTTCTATAGTTTTGTGGCAGTGTCCAGTTGGAGGTGTGATTCTGCTCTCATGACCAAGAAGGCAGTCAGAGCCCAAATCCCTGCTGGATAATCACCAGCAAGCCAGCAGTAGGATTGCGGTGAGGTGACGCTTCTGGGATTTTCAAATCCACAGAAATTCAGGCTAAAACTGGCCTCTGGTCATGGAGGTGGATCCTGAGTCATTTAGCTTTTAATATTCTGGGTGTCTGTTGCTGACCTGACCTGATCATGGATATGGCCTATGGTTGTCCCTCACCCAGGCAAATTTGGTGGTTTAAAATTAGGAACTCTGAGACAAAGCCAACTGAGAGCTCCTCTGAGTCCCGGGTTCAGTTGACCGCTTCCTAGAATAACATTTGTCCTCGGACTCTCTCCAAGGATAAAGCAGACTTTTGGGTTGAAGTACTCCCTAGGTGTTCTAGAATACAGCAGCCACTGCTCCATTCCACTGGAGTGTTTTTCCCTGAAGTCCTCTGGAGTCCTACTTTTACTGTGTCTCTGTAGACTCAGTTTTCCTTTCTCACAAGCCAGGAGCTAGGGAGAAAGTGTACATTGCCCTTTCCTCTTTCTGGGTTGTGTTCTCTGTCTTCAGTTTTCATGTAGGCTCAATTTTTCCCTTCAGATCCTGGGTCCCAGGGATCTACCTCCCTCCTTCTTTTCTTTCCCACGTTGTTAATTTCCACTGTCTGGATTGTGAATCTTGGAGAGGCTGATTTGTTGCTGCTTACCACTCAGGCATCTTCCCAGAAGTCCCTTAATGCTTTCTTGATTGTCACCCACTTGAAGTCTCTTGATACTGTGATATGGTCAAACTTTAATGTTTGGTAACACAGTCATGATTTTGGAGTCGAACAACATAAGGTACAGAAAGACAAGTTAGAAGACGTTTGCAGGGGCCTTGGAGATAGTTATTATCTGACTGTCCTGGGGGCAGAGGAGAGAGAGGGGAAAGAAGCCTAGGGTAACTCAAAACAGTGGATTAAGAAATTAATTCATTAAAATCAGAAGGTCTGGGGTCAGAGGACTAGTAAATTTGTTTTTCCACATTGACTTACAAATACTCATTTGGGAGACCCTTACTTTGAAATTCTTAGAAAATAAATCTGGTCAAAGATTCATGTGTCATAAGTTGCAAATAGGATTGTTGTGATGTGTGGTTTAGAGCCTGCTAACTCAAAAAGTTTGGAAAATAGAATCTCAGACACTAAATCAAAGTATTCACTACCTCACAGTATGCTGAATCATCAAACTACAAGATAATCAAACCAGGCATGGACCAGCTGGGCAGCATCTGGGGTAGAAGAGGAAGTTTAGAGCAAGTGGGGAAGAACTGACCTTGAACAGAAGAGTTCTTTTATCTGAGAGGGCTCACATTACAAGACAAGGATGCATGCTTATTTGCATGAAAGTGTGTGGGGATTGACATATTTTCAGTGGTTTTTGTTTCCTTTGTTTCAAACCCAATAATAACTCGGAAATGATCCACTAGGAAAAATATAACATGGTCTATGTGAAGTAAGAGGCAAGTTCATCTTTTGAGACAATGCGGAGGAAGTGGGGTTCTGTGACCCAGTCAGTAAAACTGTAGTGGAAAGTGGGGGAAAAACAGATGATAATTTTAAGAAATTAAAGAACTGTACCTAATATCTGGCACCAATTCGCCTAGATCTGAGAACTTCTCAGGCTGTAGCTCAGAGTTAGGGATGGAGAAAAATGATTTGATTATTGTGAGGGTGTGCAGAGCAGATAGAGTAGGACAAGGGGATGAACCACGCTGAGGGAAGCTGGAAATGACATCATACTGCAAAGAACACATAGACTTAATCACAGCTCTCGTGGGGGTATGGGGAGCTGAAGGCAACTGAGGGGAGAAGAGGGGTGACAGAGGGCCTAAGGTAGGTGAGCACCAATACTGGGTACTGGGTGCTCAGCAGTCCCAGGAAACACTTAAATTTTAGAAGTTGATCATTTGTCAGTGACAGCATTGTCTAGAGCAGGTACAGTAAAGAATCAGTGCACATTTGGTTCACTGGAAAACTGGTGAAATGTGAAGTAGGCTTATAATTCTTTCACTATAAGAATAAGTTTCGTTAAAACCTTATGAGCTATAGACCAGAAAACTATTGCCTCCCAGATTTGGTAAGTAACGTTTGATTAAAACATGTCATGCCCATTCATATAAATAAATTTGTTGGTTGCTTTCATGGGATAAAGGCAAGGTAAAGCAGTTGTGAGTGAGACCAGGGGGCCTCAAGGGTGAACATACTTACCATAAAAAATGTGCACTGATTCCTGTTTCAGAGTCATGAAGATTTCTTCTCATATGAGATAGAATTTTTTTGCTATTGCTCAAAATCCAACCCACAGACTCATCCAAGCTGGGAAGAGAGGATCTGAGTCTGGTGTCACTGGTGCAGGGGCCAGCAGAAGGCTGGGGAGCTATGTCTTCTAATCCCAACAAAGACTCTTCATACCCGACGCTCTCTGCTCTGCTCCCAGGCATTCAGAATAAACAAGGCAAGACAGACACGCTGGCCAGCTACTGTTCCAAATGCGCGATCTGGTAACTTACAGAGCTTCGGGCCAGTCTAAACCTGCTGACAGCCTACATGAGTGAGGTATTTGGCAAATAGCTTAGATCTTTCAGCACTTTCATTCACTGGTACAGAGATGGAGTTGGCAGGTATGAAGTAATTCTGTCACTAACAGACCTGCTCAAGAACTTACATGCAAACACAGAAAGGCAGAGCTCTGACTCTGGGGCAGAGCTCTGACTGTAGGCTGCCCTAAACTACTTAGATAAAGGCAGAGATCTCTGCACTGAAAAATACAAAAACAAGATTTCCACATCCCTTTTAGTGACAAACTATAGTGTTACCAGTGGCGCATGAGAAACCACCCAGAAACACAGGCTTTATGTGAGCGAAAGGCTGGGTTTAATTCTGCCTGGGTGCAGACAAGCTGAGATCATGAATGATATCAGCAGGTGGCTGGAGATGTTAAACTCATAGAGGGTTTGAGGATGGGGTTAGAATCCCAAGGAATCTGGGTAGAATGTTTGGGGTCAAAGTTCCAAGGATGCTCAGTGCAGATGTGTAGATAATACTGGACTTTTGGGCACTCGGGAGATTGTACGTCCTGTATTAAATTTTCTTTATGGACATCTTTTCTGTTTGCTGAGGGCAGGATGATCCTTTAGTAGTTTCCTGTTGTTTGTGGAGTGGGCAAATGGCCTCCAATAGCATATTGAACCTTGGTAGATTTTTATGGTTCCTTTTTTGGAAGGAGTCTTTGTTATGTGTGTATAGGGGTTATATGTGTGCAGTGTGTGCTTTTGTTTCTGTGGTGTCTGATCTTGCTTTGTCATGTTCTATCACGCTAAGGGTTGTCTCAGAGTTTTGTGTGCCTAGTTCATTAGTAGGATTCAATTTCCCTATATCATCTCTCACCTTTCATTTGTATTCCTTTCCCTTCTCCCTTTGTGTTTCATAACTTCTCAAATCTTTTCTCCCTTTTATTGCATAGAGGTATCATTTAAATCTTTTTGAGGGGTCTGGGAGGGGGATTTCAAGCAGGGGCATTCTATCACTGAGGCACATTCCCACCCCTTTTTATTTTTTGAGATAAGGTCCTGCAAAGTTGCCCAGGTGAGTCTCAAAGTTGCAGTCCTCTTGTCTCAGCCTCCCAGAATGCTGGTATTACTGGAATATGCCACCACTTTTGGATATTAAAGAACTTTATTTAAAAAGGATTTAAATTATGTTAATATGTGGCTGGCTTTTTAGGTGGTGGTGATATTATTGGTAGTTTTTCTCTCCTTGCAAACCAGTGGAAGAGATTAAACTTAGTACTTTAAATACGTTAAATAGGTTCTTTTACAATGATACACACCCACAGCCACAGGCCTGTCATGGAGAGAAAGCCATTTACTACAAAGATCGCCACACAACTGTGATAGAGATATCTCTCTGCAAACTTCAACACAAAAATTCAAAAATCATGACAAAACAAGGCAACAAGAGGCCTCCAAAAATTCGTAACTCCATAAAAATGTATTTGATAGGTATTAAAATGGATAAAATTCCAAACAAGTTTTTAAAACTGCTATTTAAAATGATGAGTTCAAAGAAGACACAAATAATCTTGGATGAATTATCTATTAAATTGATCAATGAGTTCAAAGAAGACAAATAACCACCTGAGTGAATTAAAGAAGACAATACAAAATATAAAAGGTCACTTCACTACTGAAACACTCTTTGCTCCTACCTGCCCTCAGCACAGCTGTTTTCCTATCTCAGCAAGGGCGGTGCCACAGCTGGGCTGAGCAAGCTGTGTTTCCCCACTGTGGAACTTGGGCACTTATAAAAACAACCCCATGTGCCTCAGTTCTATCACTTTAGAAACAGAGGTAAAAAAATACACTTTTTTATAGGATTGTTATGGTTATCAAATGAGATAGATAAACCATGTCATCAGATTAATTCAAAATCATTGGGCCTAGGAAGCACAAAAATACAGTTAACATCATTCAATTATCAAATTAGCCGTACACATGCTATACTCATAGGGTGAATACAGCCATATATATAAAAATTAAACTCCATTTTTTTTTACACTGCCAAGTTGCTAGGATTACTCCAATGTGCTTTTATTATTAATAAAACACTTTATTATAAAAATTTCCAGAATAAAAAACTGATTTTGTATTAAGACTCATTAAAATTTTTTAAACCATATATATGATATAAACATTATAATATATAACTTTCCGGTTTCCAATCTAGAAAATATGCTGCAAGTTAACAAGGAAATAAACTTAAATTGCTTCACTAAAAAAAAACAGTGAACATAGAAATACTCAGCTCAAAACAAAAATCCAATCAAGAAGTAGATTCTACAAAGCTTATTAATCCTCCAATTTAAAATAAGTTACTTCCCTAGGGAAAATAATCCCCCTATTATAGCAATTTGAATAACAGCAGAGCCACTATCATAAAGGGAAATTGCAACACATGTAAGAAAAAATGTAGTAATACTTTGTAAATGAGGAAAAGTAATTTCCGTGTTGGAGAGCAAACATACTAAATACTTCATGTTCACCTGGTCTTTGTTAGAAATTAATATACCTACCTGTTCATATAAGAAAAGAGATGTGAATGTGAATATCTTCAGCTATTTTTTCAATTTAATCTCAGGGAAACAAATAGAATTTCAAAATGCAAGGACAGACTGACTCCAAATCATTTATTCCTCTATCCTTTCTTTCCCCTGTTCCTTTTTCTCTTTTCTATGTTTCTGGTCCTCTTTCTTAAGGGCTACATCTTGACTGTTTTCTTTTTAATTCTTAAACTTTCTTGTTCTGCTGTGTACACTTTCTGTTTTCACCTCTGTTTTCTTGGCTCTTGCGTTCTTCTAAATCTACTTTTTCAAAACTTTTCTGCTATGCTTGGACTGCTTCTTCTTGGGTTTTTCTCCACTTTCCTCTGGGTGCCTTTTTCTCTTCTGATATATCTGTTTAGGACTGGCTTGATGAGCACTTGTACAGCTTCCTGAGGAGAGGTGGTTGTGACATCCAGATTCTACACTCTATAAACCAGAATTAAATTTTTGCTGACTAAAGTTCAGGAGCACTGGTTTTTCTCAGTAACAGTCCCTGGTGAACTGATAGTAGCTCACAGATTCTAGTCTCAGCCTGATGTCATGAGCTGGTAACTCTGAGTTTTCTGTTTGTGAAATATTGCATGACCTTGGGAAAGTCTAGATGTTTCCGGATGGAAGTCTTTGATCAAACAGTCTATATCTGGGTCTAGAAATTATTTTTTCTCAATACCTACAGCTTTCCAAATAGTCCTCTCATTTTCTGAAAGAAGTCTTTGGCTCTAAGCCTCTGGCTTTCTGCACTTTAATACAATCTTCAAGTTCATCATGAAGGAAGTTATAGGACTTCTTTGCTTCATTAGATTGACAAAAAGGGATTCTCCTTGTCTAGCTGAGAACTTAGTGGAGAAATTTGATTGTATTTATCAAGCATTTGCTTCATTTTTCAGCATGAATTTTCCCCAAATAATGAGTCTATGCCACAGTCTGGGCAGTTAAAAACTATTAATGCAGAGATTACAAAATCTATTGTTATCTAGTACTCCTGTTCACCTCAGAATGTGAAATCTTGCCTCATCCAGGACAGCTCTTGAAGTTCCATGTGGGAAGGATAGTGGGAGAATGGAGAAATAAAGGTAAGAGTCAGAATACAGAAAGCTGAGATCCGTGGAGCCCTCTCTCTAGATGGGAGGAAAGGAACTGTTCAACCACCACAGCGCAGTGCGTTTATTTATACATTCGGCAGGTTGATGTCACGTGACACGTCTCTGCCTAACAACCTGCCTAAATGGTAGCCTGGGGCGCCAGGAATTTTTGGAGCTGGAGCAGCTTGTTCACGTGGCTTGCCTTGGGTGCTTTCTGCTCTCTAGACTGGTCTTGCTCCAGCCTGCATGCGCAGCTTCAGCCGCTTCCCACAAAATCTTTTATTATTCAAACTGTGGCACTACTCTACAAATTGCTTTCATAAAATATATCTATACAAAATTCAGTCTTGCAGCCTCTCACAACTCCCAATACCACAGTGGCTCACTGAAACCCCGGAAGCTGCCAGTTCTCAGTGGTCATGATGGGTAGTTGGATGGTGTCTGCCAAGAGGGTCATCGAGGTAGTCAAGCTACATAGGCTGTGTTATGGTGTGTATTTGGATGTCCCTCCAAAGCCTCATGCAGCAATGGGGGTGGGCTTTATGGAGGCAGCTGAATCTAGAGTTTGTTTGGTTCATTGTCTAATACAATGACATATACAGGCGGTGTAAGTGCTATACCCACCCTAGGGCGGGTATTGTATATGCATAAAATATAAGGGGGGGAAAGAGGCTTGCTCCTCCTCCTCCCTATTGCTTTTGGTATCTTCTGCTGCCATGAAAAGTTGCCCCTCTACCACGCCACCCTGCATTGCAGCCAGACCATTATGAGCTGAAACCTCCATAAACTGTGAGCTAAATAAACCTTTCCCCCTTTATCTTGGGTGTCAGGTATTTTGTCTCAGCAATGAGAAAAGTAATTAAGACAGGCTGTTAATAAGATTCCTTGAGAGAAGAGACAATCTTAAATCTAGTGCATAGAGATACTACAATAATGATTGTGGCTGATGTTTGTCAGTAGACAAAAGAGTTATCTTTATAATAAAGGATTTCAAAAATGATACACAAGTTAAATATTAAACAACCTTGATAAATATCCTGAAACATAAAGAAATACAGAAAGTTTAGATAGATACTTGTGTCTTCCAATTGATGTATCTTGGTCAGCTTCTCCACAAGCTTACCTAATTATTATATCCTTTATGCGTATTAAAGTATACATTTAAAAATGTTAACCTATTAATTTACCCTTGATTTTGAAGTATTACCAGAGATGAACTGTGAAAAGCATATAATGTCTAGTGAACTGTAGACTTCCTATGATTTCACTTTTCTTTCTGATTCTGTTTAGAAACGGAGAGAATTTATCAGATATATTGTTGCTTTAGGAAAGTGATTGTCCTAAAATAAGTGAGGACTAGTAAAATAATATCTAATAATTCTTAATTCTGAAACATTTTTTCATTCATATGGTTACTGGGGTATAACTAGCTTAATAAGCATATCCTACTGTGAATGATAAACATATAACAGATAAAATAGTGACTTTGGGATTAAGACTAGGGAGACAACACAAAAGATGTTTTTGAAACTTTTATTCAGAAAAAAGTCAGTATAAAATGGAAAATAAGGGGGCTGGGGATTTAGCTCAGCGGCAAAGCGCCTGCCTGGCAAGCGCAAGGTCCTGAGTTCGGTTCCCGGTACCGGAGAAAAACCAAAAAAAAAAAAAAAAAAAAAAAAAAACCAAAAAAAAAAAAAAAAAAAAAAAAAAATGGAAAATAAGAGATAAAAATGAATATACACTGGAATAAATGTTTTGCCAGAAACTGCAACTTAGTATGTTTGGGGGATGTTAAGAAAGTCTTGTGTTTTGATGTATCTTATTATTCTGGATGTGATCATGTATGTAAATCCTGATGACCATTAACTTTCTCAAACTTACTGTCTGAAAGCCTCATAAAGTCAACCTAACTATTTATCTTACAAAGGCAAGCTCTGAATCTTTAATAATATCTTCCTGTTTCAAGGGTATGTATTTTGTGAAAGTAAAGCCTCACACAGCTAAATGAAGTCTCTTTCATTGAAAAAAGTTCATTCTTTGTTCACTCAGGGGCAGGCATCTACAGCTACTGTCCCTGTCCCAACTAAAATAGCCACAAAGGGTGGGCTATGGTGCAGTAGAGGTGGTAGAGAAGCCCAAACAACTGCTGCCACCTCCGAGCAGGCAGGGTGGGAGGATGTGGTGGAGACAGCTTCCTAAGGGGCTGGTGGCAAAACGCACTGCTCTAGTCCAATGTGCACCAGTCTACAATCCCACCAACGGTGGAGAAGGATTCTTTTTTCCCCACAGCCCCTCCAGCATTTTTTATAGGTTGATTTCTTGATGATAGCCATTCTTTCTGGGGTGAGATGGAATTTCAGCGTTGTTTTAATTTGCATTTGTCAGTACCACCATTCATAAAAGAAATATATTGTCAGGTTTGTGTCAAGCTTACTGAGGACAGCATCAAAGAACTTTTTTCCTCTTTGAAATCATGACTTTACTTCCACTGAAGATTTGTCTAGTCCCTATGTAATCATACATGCTGTATACTTTTTTTACTAGATCTTTTGACATACTAAATCATAATTATTTCAATGTCCTTGCCTGAGATTTTCAGCAACTAGGTCATCTCAGTGTCTGGTTCTATTGAACCAGGAAGTGGGTTCAATATGTGTTTATGAATCCTAAAGATGATGGTGGACAATGGGATATGTTTGTCAATATTGTTGAAAAATATGCTATTGTCCCTAAGAAATGCTCCCCTGATTCCCATGCAATTCAATAGAGGCAAGCAAAAGGATGAATGATATACTAAATCACAAAATTAGAGCTCAGTTCTGTGTATAACAGAACCTGGTACACAGTAAAGCAATATAAGAGAAATTCAGCTACCTAGCATGTCATGATGGAGGAGATATCCCTAGTGGTATGCATCTGTAATCCACAAGAGACTTTACATTCACGGGGGATATTGAGACAAAGATAAAAATTATCGTAAGATTGGCCCCATAATACTGTTGGAGTTTTACAGGGAACATATCAAGCCACTCTTGAATATGGAAGATAAGATTGTTTTGTGAATGACCCTGGCATAATTAGAACAAACTGTACTGTACATGGAAGACCACTTAAGCAATATAGTTGAAAGGAAAAAATCTCTATGTACAACCAGCCCATTGACTTCTTGAAAAAGATGATTTCTGCCTCCATCAAGGTACAGAGACTGTGATTTTGCTGTGACATTGGAAAACACCAGTTGCAAGCTGGACCTCAATGATGTAAGTGTTTACAACTATGAATTAGTGTTTGGTATTTCATTGGAGAACATGAATACCATTGAGAGGCTGGCTTTTGGTGAGTCCCATATGGTCCATGCCATAAACTCCACTGCTGTCTCAGAGAAGGATGATCAGGGTGGTGCATTCCTGGAAAGGAGAGTGGAGAATTTATGGAGTGAAGAACATGTCCACTAAGTTTCCTGTGCATTACAGATGAGTGGCCCTCTGAGTGTAACTATGGAGTGGCAGTGGACAGGATGCATGTCTCTGAAGAAGTGCTATGTGTGTGAGACCAGGAGCTCATTGTCCTGATAGCACAGAACTGCGTGAGGGCTTTAGCAAGGTGATATTGCCTCCAACTCTTTATTCTTCCTATGGAAACTGATGTATCTTCAAAAGACAGATCCAGGAACTGAAGCCATGGTTATAGAGGGGACTCTGCGCTCCCATATAACACAGTCAGACTCTTTGATTTCCAGACTTCTCTTCAGGAAACTCTTCAAGGAAGTGTGCTTTGCCCTGCAACAAAATATTGATAAAGATGGGAGAAAGGAAAAATCCGGTCATGTTATCTATTCTCATTTCCAATGGCTCAGGCTCTCTTTGATTTTAATTAGATAGAACTGTCCAAATTCTGTCAAGAAGGTTTTCAGTGTCTGTTTTAATAAGACAGAAGGATGAACAGCTGAGGTGTGTGGAGAGGAAATGAATCTAATGTTCTTCACTCCTAGAATGAAATATGAGAGGGTTACCTAAGATTTGAGCTCTTCAAAACTTTATGCTGCCTGATGGATTATGGTTCTACCTAGACAGTAGTCCCCAAAGTCAAAAATTTCAAGGTAATTTCATGTACCTCTAACGACCCAAGAACTGGAAGTCAATCAATCTGATACAGTTCCTCCCTACTGTTCTATAGGGAGCTATAGGGAACACAACTCTGAATGAGTCAGGTATAAGTAGAAAAAGTTGGGTGAGAGAACAACCAAAACCTTATCATGATCTCAGTTATGATCACTAGAGGGAGCTCTATCCAAATGATTTAATTTGTGCCTCTGAGTTGGGCTTAATAGCCTGGAAAAGATGATATCCATTCTGACAATCAGATGGTGCCGAGAAACTTTTGAATAAAACACAGTGTGTGTGTGTGTGTGTGTGTGTGTGTGTGTGTGTGTGTGTGTGTGTGTGTGTGTGTGTTACCAGGGAATCAAGGGCCTTTGCATTGAGCTACATCTGTTACACTTCTTTTTTTTCCTCCCCTCTCCTCCCTTCCCCTCCCCTCCCCTCTTCTCTCTTCCTTTCCTTTCCTCTCCTCTCCTCTCTTTTCCCTCCCCCCTCTGTTCTTCCCTTCCTTCCTTTTTTCTTTTTTTCTGTAATTTTGGGATCAAATTGTCACAAAATTATTAAGTTTCTAGGCTGGACTTGAACTTGCCATCCTCCTGCCTCAGCCTTCCAGGACACTTGGATTATAGGTATGTGCCAGTATGCCCAGTTAAGGAAAAAAATGTTAATGTAAACTCAAGAACTATACAAGTAAACATTGGGCATAGTGGTTTTTTGTTTTTTTTTTTTTTTTTGAAAAAAAGTTAAATCACAGAAAATGCAATTTTAAAAAATAACCTTTTCTATATTCTCTTCATTTTGTATTTCTTACTATCATTCTCCAACTTTCTAGTATCAATTTCTCATAAATCATCTCTCATTCTTTCTTTAATGTATTTTTAGACAATTTCCCCCAGATTTATCTTCAAGTACATTATTTCTTTCCTCGAGTGTGTCTAGTTAATTGATTATGCTGTTTAATCCACTAGGTTTCAAAGTTTTAAGTTGCAATATATGACCATATATATTTATATTATTATGTAAATATTTGCATTTTAATAACAGTTTATTGCATTGTAATTCATGTATCTCAAGTTAACTTTTTAAAATATGCATTTCAGTGCCATCTAGTACGTGCATAAGATTGTACGGCTCTCATTGTTTTTAGTTCCAAAATATTTCATCACCACCGTATGGAAATCCATACACATCAGCAGTCATTTCCCATTCCCATCAACCTTAACCCTGCCAAACGGTAATCTTCTTTTGATCTCCATGGATCTCACTGTTCTTGATGTCTCATATAAATGTATTCATACAGTACACGGTCTTTGGCTTCCTTACAATATTTTCAAGGCTTACCTTTGTAGAGCATGAATCAGTATTTCATTTACTTTCATGGCCTAATGATATTTCTATGTATGCTATGTATTTGTATCCATTTATGAGTTGAGAACATCTAGATCATTTGAATTTTTAGATTCTTGTGAGTAATGCTCCTATGAACACTTGTATAGATGTTTTTGTTGTGCTTCTATTGTTTAACATTGGAATACTACACACCAATAACAGTATATCTTTTGTGTCCAAAGCTAAGAAGGGCACCAGTGTGGGCTTTTCCCCTTTGAAATCTTTGGCAGTGATAACTTTCCTTTCTGCTTGTTGGGTTTTGAGAGTAGTTCTAGTTTTCATATAGCACACTGACTTCATTCACACCTGGATCTAGTTCTAGCCACTTCCACAAATGAAATAGAACACCCATCTGTACCCATAGGGTTGTTGATACTTGGCTAAGTATAAGGTTACTCCATGCCCATATTCGGATGTGTCACCTACCCATGTTTTCACCAATATGTGGTTTAATTGGACTTAAAACATTTTTTGTTTGATAAGTGTGTTATAGGTTGTCATCACTATTTAAGATGCATTTTTAGTTAAGTTGAGTATTTTTTCTTACACCTATTCTGTGAATATTTTGTTTTAATTTTTTACCTTCAAAATTTGGAAATAATTATCAAAATCTGTAAGCGATTTATCACTGTTGGCATAGAAGGCACTTTTAAATGTTCTGTCTTTTTTGTCTGTTTTTGGTTTTTCTCCAGTACCAGGAACCGAACTCACGACCTTACGCTTGCCAAGCAGGCGCTTTGCCACTGAGCTAAATCCCCAGCCCCGCTTTTAAATGTTCTGTATCATCTGTTTCACACCCTTGTGTAGATTAGGGAAAAAAAGCCTATTTCCCAGGGGCTTTGGATGGATCCTAGCATTTCCTCTGCTAAAATTCTCCCACAAAAAGCATGCTGAGAAGTCAGGGAAATCACCCAGTTCTCTGTTTTGAATGATCTATTTTCACAGTAAGGGATGGGTGAAATCAGTACAAAGTGAGCAAAGATTTATTTTCTTAAGAATTTCCGATTTGGTGGATTTTTAGTTATTGTTCACAATCAATCTCATTTTGCTTTGAGACTCATTCTGTCCTCACTGTAGTCAGTGGGTAAGCTGGTTGCTGTGTCTTTTGGATGCTCGTCTCCATTAGCATGTTCCATGTAGCAGGTCTGCTGTCCCAGGGTGAGAGACATAAGTCTCTCTACCCTAAAGACATGTCCCACAAGGAAAGAGGCCTGGAACCAGGGCTTGGGCTCACAGAAGCTGATCCTGTCTTGGGATGTCCCAGAGAAAGCAAGGCTGGATTCTGACCTCCACAGCAGCATACCTGGCTGGGGGAGCTCACTGAGCACCTGGCCACAGCCCCCACCACTGTCACAATAGGAAGCACTTAGACAGCTCTGATAGTTGCAATGTTGACTTGCTATATGTTAAATGGTTCCAAATATCACTTTAAGCTCTTACAGAAATGTTGATTTGAAATTTTAACAAAAATAGTGTTTCTACAGAAGGTGTTTACACACAGCCCAGACTGGAGGGACCCCTGAAGGATACATGAAGATGGAGAACTCACATCCCTGTCACATTCCCAAGACTCATAAATGTTAATTAAGCAGCTAAAACATCTTCTAAAAATCACTGAAATAAAAAACCTTTTGAACCTATGCTGTGTTCATCAACTTTCTGTCATTAACAAAATACCAAAGCTGACTAACTTAAAAGAAGAAAAGGTTTGTTTAGGCACACAGCTGCAGAAGTTTCAGGCCATGGTCACCTGACCATGCATTGGGCCCATGGTGGCACAGTACACCACGGTGGGAACATGTGGTAGAGGAGCTGCTCACCTGTTGGTGGCTGGGAAGCAATGAGAGAGAAAGACAATGGGGCTGGGGTCTCAGCAGTCCCTCCAAGAATACACTTCCAGTGACTTCACTTCCACCCTGAATGTTCCACATCTCATAATAGCACTACAGGCTGGGGACCAAGAATTTCATGTGTAGGCCTTTGGGGGACATTAAAGATCTAAACTACTACGGTTACTAACTACATAAAGGTTTACATTTGAAAATATGTCATCTTATTTTGTCAAGCTTCTTTATTGGTCAAGGAAAAATATAGTTTTGGTAACTGAGAAAGTACCATTTCTCTGAGTGCCACTTCTCTTCCTGAGGAATTTGGTTACTCAGTGAATTCTATTCTTTCACATGGTATGCCTTTCACATACCTATGTTTGGAATCTCCCCTGAAAGGACCTTCTTGCTGGTAGGTAACCCAGCCTTAGAAGGTGGAGTGTCATAGACAAAGACAGGGGAATAGTGGTCACCAGAGAGAGGCCAGGGAGGAAAAAGAGCAGGGTCTGTGGAGGGAGGTTGGATATCAGGTACCAAAATACAGTTAGATAGAAGGAATAAGTTTTAGTGTTCTATAACACTGAATGGTGGTAGGCTACCGAATGGGAATTGATATCCCCAGAATTCAGTTCACCATGCTCAGCCATCCAGATATTCAGAGGCCTCTGCAACTACCAGCAAGATGCAAAAGGGTTCAGCTACTGCTCCAACTGGTGGCAGACCTTGGTGTCACCCATATAGTACTATTGGGGAAAAGGAAACTTTAGAATCCTGATGCCCCCTGCTAACAACCCCCTCATTTTCCTGTCCTGATATGCAAGCAGCTTCACCATGTCATTATCTCATTACTTGGCTGGCCAAGGCCACCTAGATGTGCAGAGCTATAACCTGTTCCCTTTGAGTAATTGCCTTTGTTCTGCTTCTGTAACTTAACTTGCTTGTCTTTTCCTGCCACAAGCCCTATATCCAGCTCTCATAACCCAGGCTCACGGTTCAGACTTTGGAGTGCTGCACTCCTCTGGGCCCACTAAGCATAATAAAGCTTGGTTCCCTCCACTTCTCCAAGTGCTACTCAGTTTCTTTCGCCTCCAGTAAACCTAAAATTTCTGTAACAGTACTGGTTTTATGTACATGCAGAATGCAAGAGTTGTGGGGTCAGAGTGGTTTACACCCAGATTTCAGAAGACAGCCTTGGAGGTCAGGCAATGTGCTCTGAGAAGACAGTGTATGAAGCTATGAAAATGAAGGTAAAAGTCAAAAGCCAAGAACACAGAATGTCTGAGGAAAGCTGCAAGCCATGAGAAAAGCTGGCCCAACAGAGAAGCCATGAGGGCTACAACCACCACCGGCAATGCTGGAGGGGCAGGGCTTTCCAAGCTCATTGGAGTTCACATCTTGCCACAGATTTCCCTGGGTACTGGTACTGTGAAATTTAATGTTTTCCCTGATGGATTTTGTTCTTGCTTTGGTCCCATCCCTTTCTATCCCCATTTCTGTCTTTTGGAATGAGAATGTTTACCCTGTGCCATTGTATGCCAGAAGTGTTTAACGTTGTTTTCATTTGTACAGGGGCAGGCAGCTAAGAGTGTGCCTTAAATCTCAGAGGAGACTTTGAACTTAGACTTATCAGCAACGCTAAAATTGTTAGGATTTTGGCAACTCTTAGAGATGGACTAAAAAATGCATTTAGGATAAAGGGATGTGCATAAGTCTTTTGGGGCCCATGGATGGAATGCTATGGTTTATATCTAGATATCCCCCCAAAGCCTCATGCACTCATAGGTGGGGTTATGGGACGAGACTGGATTATGGGAGTGTGATACTCACTGGTGGATTAGCTCACTGAGTTTATAGCTAAATGGCTAAATGTGATGTTGGAAAGTGAAACCTGATGGGAGGAGGAGGGTCACTGGTCCTGTGGCCTTGAAAGGTATATTTCCCCTCCTCCTTTAGTTTCTTTCTCTGCTTCCTGCTACCATGCCATGAGCTGTTTCTCCTCTGCCATGGCCCTCTGCTATCCCACCCTACCTTGGAGCCAGCCAACTACAGACTGCAATCACCACAAACTGTGAGCTAAATAAACCTTGCATCCTTAAAGATATGTGTATTCAGTATTGTGTCTCAACAAGGGGGAAGTAACTAAGACACAAGAGAAATCACAAAGAGTCTCAATATGCTTCAGGCTGGGGGCCTGCTGTGCCACTTCAGAGGGCACATGGAGGGCCTGAGGCCAGACAGCCCCACCCTGGGTCAGCTTCCACACTGGATACTAGTGACTGGGCTGCAGCACCCTGCGTCAGCAAAGAGCTAGCAAGCCAAGCCACAACAGCACAGCAATCACATGGAGACTGCAAGAACATTTACTGGGAGGCATTTCCCTACCCAGTGTGGCCCAAACTGCCTCTGCAGCCATAGGAGTGCTGTGTACATCTTTAATTGCTGGCTGCAGCAAGTGACCCCTTGGCCTCAGTAGCCCAGGCCTCTCAGCGCCACAGCACAATATGGATACAGACACAATTCTCCAGAGGGTTCTGGGATCATGGACTGACCAATCTTTGCTGAAAGTTAAAAATTAAAAATTACTTAATTGTGAAAGTGGCTTTTAGTACAAACAAAATCAGAGATTTACCACTAAGAGTCACCTCAAAGCAGTCACTCCATGGCCACCCCCACTGTGGCTGGTATAGCAGGATGGAGGCAGACACATGTGCGGCTACCAGGGTGCCCTCCAGCAGGCTCTTTCCCAGTCTTTCCCTGGGCTTTTTCCTTCTTTCCCACCTTCCCCTCTTCCTCCAGCATCACCATAGTCTCAACTACGTGGTGGATGGAAATGTGAATATCTTCTTTGCCACATGGAAAAGGAAAAAGGGCTTGTGCCACAACACTTACCTACCTCCCCTTCATAGAACAGGAGAATGGAACACAGTGCCCCCTCCTAACCTCAGAACAGTGTGCCCATCAGCACCTATGCATTTCACTGCTCTCCAGGAGTCCCTGGATCTCCCAACAGGTCCAGTTCTCATAGTACCAGATTCCCCAGAGCAGGTATCTAGTGGAACCAAAGTCCCAGACCTGGATACAAGCAGCAGAGGGAGGGTCTCAGAGTGCAGGAAGTAAGGATGCCAGGTGAGCTTCTTTCAGAGCTTGGGGGATGCAGGAAGGAGGGTACCACAATAAGTGGCCAGACACAGCGCAGGAAGGCTGCTGCAGTCAAGTCCCTGCATAGGCAGTGTGGCCTGGCTACACAGCTGGAGGCCAGGGATCTGGCCTGAGCCATGGCTTCCCCAGGGCAGAGAAAGAGAAAGAGATAAGGCCTAAGGGCCATAACCTTTATGCCACATAGACTAAAGAATGGGAGAGAGGTTAGAAGGCCCAGCATGCCTGTCTACAAGGGCCTTGCTTTTAAAATGAATGAACCTGGACATGGTGGTGCATGCCTGTACTCCCAGCTACTTAGGAGGCTGAGACAAGACGATCACCTGAGCCTAGGAATTTGAGACCACCCTGTACAATGGAGCCACATCATATCTCAATTAGAAGGAAAAGGATGAGGAGAAGAGGACAAGAGGAGAAGGAGAAGGAAGAGGAGGAGAAGAAGAGAGAAAGAAGGAAGAGAGGGGAAGTGAAGAGGGAAGAGAAAGGGAAGACTCCACCACTAATCTGAACTAAAAGGAATTGTATATATTCTCGGTAAATCTGCAAAATCGCTAGTTTGATAAATACACTGGGAACCATGATGGCACTTTGCTGGGGACTAGGCTGTGTAAGGGTTAAATTGCTGACCACAGTGCTCTCTGGCTGGTAGGGAAAGCTCATATTCACAGTCTCTGAAGACAAGATGATGCTGCCGCTGTGGCAGCTGACTCTCCCTCACAGGATTCAAAGGCAATAAACTGACAACCGTAGAGATCAGACAGGGCTCCCAGTTAGCACAATTTACTGCTTGAAACGTCTTTATTCTACTTCTCTTGCTCCTGTTCACAGGCTTTTGCCTCAGATGTGCCCTCCACTTCCTGCACCACCACCTCCCAAATTATTAAGGACCCAATAAATATGGATAGTCTAGAGAAGACTTTGTCTTAGCTCAAAGAGAGTGGGTGACTTTCCTAGACTCCTTACAAACCATATTTACATTTTGTCTTTATTTGATATCTTTCAGTATGCTTGTCCATAAGATCTGGAGCTTGGCCAGCTCCCAATAGCAGTTGCTGTTCAGAAGCATAATTGATTAAGAAAGATCAGTGACAATCTCCAAGTTAGAATCCAAATTTCCCTACCAGGCTGGATCCTATTCCAAGGTCCTCTGGACTTTTCCTGAACCTACCCCAAACCACTGCAAATAGGTGTGGCATTTGCAGACCTCAGACTGCCCCCAACAGATACATGAATTTCCAGGCTCACCCACACAGCACCTGCTGAAGGTCTTGCAACCAGAGTGCAGAAGCAGCTGACAATCTAGAGTGTGGGAGCCTGGTCCCTTCTCCCCAATCCCTCAAGGGCTCTGCTCCTGACCACAGGCTTCCCACTAAACCCGGGGCTTCACAGTAGTTCCAGAGCCTGAAACCCTCTAGTGTCAAGTCAAAAAGCAGGTGGTCTGCTTCGGAGGGACATTTCACCTTGCTTTTCTTCATGTTGTCAACTGTTTAGAGAGGGAGGTTAGGTACTCTATGGAGACCACACAGGCGGGTGCCAGGGCAGTTCAGGATCCTGGAGGCACATGCATCAAACTCCAGGGAGAAACAGAGGAACCAGAATTACATCTAGCACCACATACTTATACATGTAGGAAGAGGTTGTATCATGCAGTGTTGTGAAATATTTCTCAGATGTCTTGTGCAACACAACTATGTTGGATACTACAATAATGTGAAGCATCTCCAGGATGAGAACTGAAATGTGAAAAGAAGCAAGAAATGAATGCTCAGCCTACCAATATTGTACTTAGGCCTGAGCCTATTGCTTGCATTCTGTGGAAGCATAAGGATTTGGTGGGTTAGTAGAGTTTGTGTTTTTTTCCTAAGCGTTTCCTTTTCTCAGATCCACTCTAGCTGCAAGAGTGTCTGCTTTGACCTCAGCTTGTGACCCTTGCTTTGCAGGTTCCCTTCTATTTTGACAGCACAGATCAAAAGCTGTGAAAAATCCCTCCAGTGGTAACAGTGTTCCACACAAGAGTGGGTGTTCAGTGCACAGGTTTTGCTACAGCAGCACTGAGCCTCAGTCCAAAGAGACAGAGGCACCAGGCCCTGTGCAGGAGGACACTGCCAGCATTTGGAGTATGAAGTGCTACGGGCTGTTAGGGCTCAGGGTCAGGCACTACATGCATGGGTCCAAAGGAAATATTGGGGGAGTTCATAAACAAATGGAACATAACGTTAGTATTCATTATGACAAAGATATTCTTTGTTTAAACTGGTTCTATCTCTTTTAAGTGATGCTTTAGTTTCTAGGGGATTTTTGTGTCCAATATGATAAATCGCATCTCTGTAGTATTAAGTTGACACTTTTTAAAAAGTAAGATCTGAATGAGAACAATTGAGGAATTGCTAATAAGGAGAACATCAAACCTGAGTCCTGTGCAGTGTGGGCTGTTGAAAGTGGGTGATAATGGTGATGATGGTATAGGAATGATTTCCTAAGGTGTGTGCATATAGTAGAGCTGTTGTTGTTCTTTTAGTTCCCTCTTACTCCACAAATTAGGGCAGTCCACAAAGTCAGCCATGTCTCTTGAACTTGAATTGTCTCTGTGGAATAAAAATTTGTCATACTATAGTTATAATGATCAGTATTGGCCCTGTTCTATATGAATTTGTCATCTGTATTTCTTGATGAACAAGGGGGTGAAGAGGAAAGCTCTTTAAGAATTTCAGCTAATAAGTTAGACAGAAGAATGGCACAACCTGAACATCTGATCCATCTTCACTAAAAATGGAACAAGATGTGCATTGTAATGTGATTCAAGGAAAGAACCCAGAACTCTTATGAAGAGTCCTGGTTTATAAATTGGACCTAAACCTAATCAAGCTTTCAGATTTAACCATCGTTTTACAGAAAAGCTAGGGGCAGATAATATATTCGGCAACAGGATGAGGATACAATGGGACAAATCTAGAATTTGAGAAGTTCTATGTAAGAATGGCCTGGTTTCTATATCAAATAAAGAAAATAAAGGAGAGAAAGTTTATGAAGATGACAGCAGAATTAAAATGCACCATGTGGAACTGGCTAGATTATGCAGATAAACCACATAAGCTGACATTCTGACACACTGGAGAAAGTTGAACACTAATATGTATGAATGAGCCTTTAACATTATGGCGAGTGAAATAAGCCAGACACAGAAAGACAGATATTGTATGATTGAACTTATCTGAGGTACTTAGTGGCCTTGAATCAATAAATAGAAATCTAACCTCTGACCCTTTCCCTTGACTATCCTGCTGAAGACTCTGAGCCCTGCCCCAACCCCTAACCTATCCCTACCTAAATCCCTGATTCCAAACCTGAGCCTTAACTTTAACTCAAAAACACCAGTCCTGATCAAAAACCCCAGTCTCTCATCCAATCTCAATATATGGTGCATGTAGTTCTCTTGCTAAGTGGATGTTTTGTTACTCTCTATGCTCATATATTTCAAAAACCTTGTGTTGAAAAAGGCACAGCAAACATACTTTGTTTAGAGTCTTAGAGTGCCTATATTACTAAATACAGTGATTTGTGTGAAGCTATGTTTCATAGTATCTGGGCCACACACCATTCAGTTTACTCATAGATGCTGAAACATTGTGTTCAATGTACCTTGGTATGCACTTTACTGAGAATAGTTATATGTGTGTGAGACTTGTTGTTAGCAATGTGTGATGTATATAGCACATTGTTCAGTGACATATGTTTAAATTCTATCAAACCTGTTTTACTGAATATTGTGAAAAAGGGACAAAGTACTGTCTTCAGAAGAGTGCTCTGTTTCTGCACATACTTATTTAATGATATATGTTGAAACCACTGAATGGAAGTATGTGGCTGGTTAATAGTAATTACAGTTGTGCAAAGCAGTGTTCAGGAGGTTATGGATCTACAAGACTTTGTTGAGTCATATATATCAAAACACTAGAAATGGATGTGTATGTTACTGGGTATAGAGATACACATGGCACATACACCATATTCTATAGGTATATATGTTTGAACTAGGTTAAGAGCAAGGTATGTGTGTTACTAGGTATAGTCATATATGGGAAAGATACCTTGTTTTAGATATATGCTGCAGGTAACTTTTTTATTTTAAAGAGAAAAACAATAAAAATGATGATACAAAATTTCAAAACAAGATAGTAGGAGAGCAACAATGGTTAATACATTTCATATTGTTATCTTCAAAGTAGTTGCTCAGATTACAAGATATAAGCATGAAAATTGATCAAAGAATATAAGCACAAACCTTTCTTTTCAATGAACTAATAGAAATTAGTAGTTATCTATCTTAACTATCTTATATATATTTTTTCTTTTTGCTTTTGCCTTTCTTCTTTTCCCCATTCCCCCATCCCAGTTTCTCTTTCCTTTTGAAGTTTCTCCCCATTTTACAATATTTATTGTACATTTTGATCTTATTTACTCTTCCACCTACTCACATTAGAGTCAATACAATGTTTAATCATGTGAGTCTGATTTATTTCACATAAGAGTATGGTCTTGAGTTACATCCGTGTACCTATAAAAGTCTCCAGTTTATCCTTCTTTATGGCTGAGTAGTACTCCATTGTATAAAAAGACTACATCTTTTAACCAGTCATTGGTTGATGAGCATTTGAGTTGATTCCAAGATATAGCTATTACAAATTGTGTTGCTATAAATATGGGTGCACATATATCACTGTGGTATGATGTTTTTTATTCTGGGAAGATACCCAGAAGGGGAATACCTGGATCAAATGGGACCTCTAATCCTAGTCTTTTCAGGAATCTCCAAAATGATTTCCACAATGGTTGCACCAGTCTACATTGCCACCAACAGTAGAGAAGTGTTCCTTTTTCTCCACAGCCCCTCCAGGATTTGTTTTTGGTTGATTTCTTGATGATAGCCATTCTTCATGGGGTGAGATGGAATCTCGATGTTTTAATTTGCATTTCTCAAAAGACCAATGACATTGAACATTTTTTCATATATTTATTTGCTATTTGTATTTCTTCATCTGAGAAGTGTGTATTCATCTCAGATGTTTATTTTTGGATTGGGCCTTTAAATTTGGGGGTCTGATTGTTTCAAATATATATGTGTTCTAGATATAAGTCCTTTGAGGGAGAGTTGGCTAAAATTTTTTCCCACTCTATGGGTTGCTTTTTCACTCTGCTGATGATTTCTTTTGATGTGAAAAGTTTTTAATAAGATGATATCCCAGTTGTTGATTCCTTGAAGTATTTCCTGTGCAGTTTTAGTTTTGTTTATGAAGTCTCTGCCTACATGTAGGCCTTCAAGATGCCTACCTACTTTCTCTTCCAGTAGATTAAGTGTTTCTGTTTTAATATCTAGCTCTTTGATCCATTTTGACTTTAGTTTAGTACATGATGATAGTCATGGGTCTAGTTTTAGTCTTCAGCATGTGCAAATCCAGTTTTCCCAGCACCATTTATTAAAGAGGCTATCTTCCTCCCAGTGAATACGTTTGGCCCCTTTGTCAAAGATCAGATGGCTAAGTGTGTTTGTAGCTGTGTCTACATCTGCTAATCTGTACTGATCCCTACATCTGTTTTTTTGCCAGTATCACGCTGATTTCACCACAGTCTCTTTGTGGTATAGTTTTGGGATTGTGATGCCTCTTGCCTTGCCTTTGTTGTTCAGAATAGCCTTTGCTATTCTAAGTCTCTTGTCTTTTCCAAATGAATTTCCAAATGTTTTCTCTAGTTCTGTGAGGTATGCTAATGGTATTTTTATTGGCATTGCATTAAATCTGTATAACAGTTTTGGGAGTATGACCATTTTCACTATGTTGGCTTCTCCTGTATATGAGCAAGGAATATCTTTCCATTTTCTGATATCCTCTTCAAGCTCCTTTTTCAGAGTGCTGTAATTTTTCATGTATGGATCTTTTATTTCCTTTGTTAGGTTGATTCCTAGGTATTTCATATTTTGGATGCTATTGTGAAGGGTGTGGTTTCTCTAATTTCTCTCTCAGTGAGTTTGTTGTTTGTGTACAGGAATGCTATTGATTTTTGAGTATTGACTTTGTAGTCAGTTATGTTACTGAATTTGGTTATTAAATGTATGAGCCTTTTGGTGGAGTTTTTGGGGTCTTCAATGTAGAGTATCATGCCATCTGTAAATAATGATGGTTTAATATCTTCCTTTCCTATCCTTTTACTTCTCTCTCTTATCTAATTGCTCTGGCTAATGTTTCCAAACTATACTGAATAAAAGTGGTGATAGTGGGGAGTCATGTCTTGTTCCTGATTTTAGAGTGAAAGATTTCATTTTTGTCCATTTACTATGATGTTGGTTGTTTTGTCGTAGATGAGTTTTATCAGATTAAAGTTAAGACCACCTCTTCTGATTTTCTGTAGGGTTTTTATCATCAGTGGGTGTTGGACTTTGTCAAAAGCTTTTTCTGCATCTATCGAGATGATCGTGTGATTTTTGTCTTTGGTTCTGTTGCTATGGTGTATTACATTTATTGATTCGCATATGTTGAACCATCCCTGCATTCCTGAGATGAATCCCATTTGGTCATGGGGTATAATCTTCTTGATTACTTGCTGCATTTGGTTTGCTAATACATTATTGAAGATTTTTGCATCTATGGTCATTAGACAGATTGGCTTGTAGTTCTCTTTTTTTGGTTGGGTCGTTCTCTAGTTTTAGCATCAGGGTAATACTTGCCTCCAAGAATGAGTTAGGGAGTATTGCTTCCCTTTCAATTTCATTAAAGAATTTCATGAGTATTGGCATAAAATCTTTAAATTTCTTGTAGAATTCAGCAGTGAATTTATCAGGATCTGGGTTTTCTTTGTTGGTAAGTTTTTAGTTACATTTTCAATCTCATTAACTGATATTCAGTTATTCAAAATTTTTTTTGGCACCAAGAATCAAACTCACAACCTCGTGCTTGCCAGCAGGCACTATACTTTTGAGCTGTATCCCTGGTCCAAGTTATTCTATTTTTTTTTAATATCTTCTTGAGTCAGCTTTGGTAATTCATATGTACCTAAGAATCTGTCCATTTCTTCTGTTTTCCATCCTATGAGTAAAGATTTTCAAAGTAAGTACTGATAGTCTTTTGAATTTCCACATGATCTATAATGATTTCCTCTTTTTCCTTCCTCAATGCCTGAATTTGAGTCTTTTCTCTCATTTTTTGATAAGGTTAGCTAAGGATTCAATTTTATTTATTCTTTAAAAGAACCAATTCTTCAATTCATTAATTCTTTGTATTATTTTCTTAGTCTCCATTGTGTTAATTTCTGGTTTTGTGCTCATGAACTTCTTCAGTTGTTTTTTGTCATGAAAGTATCTTGTTTCTCCATTAAAAGATAGTTTTACAGGGTACATCAATCTGGGTTGTAAGTTTTTTTTAGGACTTGAAATACTTCACTCCAAGCTCCTCTTGACTTGAGGGTGTGTGTTGATAAGTCTGCCATGATTCTGATGGGCTTTCCTTTATAGATGATCTGTTTCCTTTCTCTAACAGCTTTTAATATTCTGTTCTTGTGCTGAATTTCTGGAACCTTGATTACTATATGTCTTAATGTAGTTTTATTTTGGTCATGACTGTTTGGAGTTCTACATGCTTTATTTATTATATATCAAATTGTTTATCCACACTTGGGAAGTTTCTGTCATTATTTCTGTGACTTTTTTTAATGTCATTTGTTCCACCTACAGCCTTCTCATTGACCCCACGCAATCTTATGTTATTCTTCTTTGCTTCATTTTGTAGCTGTTGGATTAATTTTCATTGTCTCTTGCTATTTTTGAGATACCTCTTCATGATCACTAGCTGCAGTTCTGTCTTCAAAATCTGATATGCTATTCTTCCTTTGTTCAATCTGTTGTATATACTTTCAATTTAATCTCTTGGATTTCTGTTTGGATCTGTTTCATGGATTCCATTTTTTTCCTATGTTGGGTATTTTTTGTTTCCATCATTTTTCTAAGCTCATCTATTTTTTTATGTGTCATCTCTAATATCTTTGACTTTAAGCATCATTTCTTTTTGTACCTGAGAGATTATTTTCTCTATAGCCTTTTCCACTTGTTTTTTCATTTCTGTTGCTGTCATTTCAGAAAGTTCCAGTGTTTGACTTCCAATTTTATCTATCTCATTGTGTTCCAGGCTTGTCCTGGGTGAGCTGGATGTCTGGAGTTGCATTTTGCTTCTGCATCTTGTTATTTTCTATTTTCCCTTTTTTATTGTATTTTGTTTTCTATGTTGATGGTTGCCAATTTCTTATGATAGCATTATCACTAGTATTGAAGCTTCCATAGGAGATGTCTGTTCTTCAGGAATGTCCTCTAGATGTAGGTGGTTCTTTATAGCTATCCCAAGAACCTACTTCCCCAATTTGTAAAGGATGTAAAGTTACTATTTGGCTCAGCATTCAATCTTTTGATACTGGGCTGTGGTAATGATTCTAATCCACACAATCACAATGTTTATAAAGAGTGCCTGAAGCTGGAAATCAATCACACCTGTAGGACTGAAGCAAGGCCAATCCCAAGAACAAAGCGTGCCTGAGGCAAGCCACGTGAACAGGCTGTTCCAGTCCAGAGAACACCAGGCACCTTAGGCAATCCAAGGGAACATGTTGCTAGGCAGAGAGGTGTCATGTGACATCAACCTGCCCAATGTATAAATAAATATGCTGCAATGGTTGAGCAGTTCCTTTCCTCCCTTCCCAAGAGAGGGCTCCACCTGATCTCAGCTTTCTGTTTTCTGACTCTTATCTTTATTTCTCCTTCCTCCCACCATCCTTCTCCCTGGCAACTTCAAGAGCTATGCCAGACATGGCAAGTGTTATCATACAGTGCAAGGAAGACTAAACACACAAGGAAGACTTCCAGAATTGCTTCAGAAACTGTCAAGAATAATGGGATGACTTTGTTAAAAGTAAGGGGAACTGTTTTGAGGAAAATTAATGACAATGTGTCTCTTAGTGTAAGAAAGTTTTTACATTTAAATATTCACTGTATGTTTCAATCACACCCTGTATGTTCACACTCTTGTGCTTAATAGAAGTAGGAGCACACATTACTTATGTAGTGATAGATGTGAGTAATTATATTCTTGATATATGGTGAAACTTTTTTCAACTGCACTACAAACATAAGTGAATCAGACCAGTGACAACTTAAGTTACACCACATTCAGCAGTGTGTGAAGTTTATTATGTTTTCTTTAGTCATTTGAAAAAATTAACAGTAAATTGTATAAATGAGTCACTGTGCTGATAACTGCAAAACACTGTGGTGTGTTAATTACCTTAGTGATACATGTCAAAACTATATTTAACAGGCATAATGTATAATTGAATCAGTATACTGTATTTAGCAATGTGTTGTGCATGAAATACACAACACATTGTGAAATACACAACACATTGTGAAATACACAACACATTTCTCTAGTAAATTATGTACCAATTCTGTATAAGCAAATTCATATAATACGTCTGTGCAAAATCATGTGTTCAGTGTTATGCAGTGTATAAACTACTTCTGTAATGACATAGGTTGACACTGTTTAACAGAGCTGGAAATAAACATGAATCAATCCAGGTAATGAGAACCCTGCAAAGTATTCTTGGGATGTGTGAACTACTTTCTCTGATGAGTCATGCTAAAAGTTATGATATTAACAGCATGTTAAAAGTGACCTAGATGCATTAGTGAATAATATTATCATGCTGACTGTGAAACCTGTGTTTTGTAATATAGTATTGTACATGCATTTGTGACACAAAGAATTTTACTTAACAGAGGTAGATGTGTGAATCATTCAGCCTATTGCTATCTGGGAGAAACAGTGTCCTTGGCAGTTTGTGGTGAAAGAATAGATTTCTCTAGTGACAAATTTTGAAATTCATTGTTTAACAGATCTAAGTGCATGAACGGTTCAGTAAAATATTTTCCCTGCGAGAGACCATGCTTGGCACTGTGCAGTATACACACTACCTTTTTTGCTGATGGACAGTGAAGTGCTATTTTCATAGATACATATATGCAAACTGATGCATCTACTAACAAGTGGTGACAGTGTGTGGAGCTCATACTATTTTCCTACTGACATGTGTTGAGATTGTTAAAATCATATAGGATGAAACTTTAATAGACCCACGTGCTATTACCTTAGTGATACATTGGCCGTATAGTGATATACATTGATTTACATTTTCTTTCCACTCTGCAGTCTCTGGCTGGTGTATCCCACTATCTAGTCATCAGAAGTCAGAGACCCAGGGATTACATGGATCATGTACTTATCATGTGTGAAGGCCAGGTTTCAAACCCCAGTACCAAAAAGAAGAAAACATAGTTTGCAGCATTGCCTAGGCTGTTACTCTCATTATTAAAAAAGGTATTACACTTATATGATAGTGACCAGATGGCCTAAAGGTTGAATAGGAGTAGCTTCTGAGTTCACTATCTCTTTTTGCATGGTGATATTCTCAGTGGTAAACTCATGAAAGGTTAGCATAGCTTACACATACAGGGTGAATGGGAACTAAGACCTCTCAGAAATGCAGAGCTGGTTCTTAAATAAGAAAATAATCACAAGCATCTAAGTGCTGGCCAGAGGCAAGGAAGTGAACCTGCATTAAGCAGATAAGAAGAAAAGCTATGATGTATCTAGTGCTCTAGAGTCAACTGCTGATCAGAAACTTGATATGTATATGACAGTTTGCTACTGAAGTCATTGAAGGTTAATATTTACCCTTTCACTATTCCCTTCTGTCTCAGTTACTTTTTTCTCTCATTGCTGAGACAAAATGCCCAACACCCAAAATTAAGGAAGGAAAGGTTTATTTAGCTCACAGTTTGTAGATGTTTCAGTCCATACTTGGGTGGCTCTAAGGTGGAGTGGCACACAGCAGAGGACAGTTCATGGTGGCAGAAAACAGCAAAAGCAACAAGAGCAAAAAGGGAGGAGCAGCAGCGGGGAGAGTAAGCCTCTTTCCCTTCCTTATACTGCATGAAAACTACCTGCCCAAGGGCGGTGTAGCTCTCACACCCATAATCCCAGCATTGGACCATGGATCAATCAAAAACTCTAGAATCCCGCACCTATGACTACATGAGGCTTTGGGAGGGCATCCAGACACAAGCCATAACACCTTCCTTCCACTATTTTACATTCGTGAAAATAAGACTTACATTTAGTTTACAGGTAACAGTGTTCTTCAAATAGGACTGACAGAAGAAGAATGTCATCTAGACCCTGTATATTGACACGTGGCCTCATGGGATTGGGGAAAGCTTGTGGGTATGTGTGGAACTCCAAGATAATACTAGAAGGAGAAACTTTGGATTTATAGGGAAAAGGTGTATGTGCTTATTTACGATTGTGCACATCCAAGGAATAGAATGGAGTAAGTACTGTACTTCTTAGGATGACTTCCTGACTACAACATTCCCCTTCCCTGATACCTTGGGGCAGATATTCCTTAACATTTCAGATAGTGAACATTTGACCAATAGCTTTAGCTATCAGGTGCTTTCTATTTTTTTTGTTTTTGTTTTTGTTTTTTGGTGGTACTAGGAATTGAACCTAGGTAGAGCCTTTACCCTGAGCTGTATCCCCAGCTCTATGTATTGTACTGTGTTGTGTTGTGTTGTGTTGTGTTGTGTTGTTTTATTTTATTTTATTTTTGAGATAGGGTCTCATTAAGTCATTATGTTGCCCAGGCTGGGCTCAAACTTGCTCTTCCTTCTACCCCAGCTTCCCAGCATGCTGGGATTACCAACTGATTTTTAGTTTTCAGTAACTCAAAGAGAATTAAAGAATTGTTAAAAGTGACTGTTATGGGTTGAAATATGTCCCCCTCACCAGCATACCCCAGTATATAAAACAAATATTAATGGACATGAAAAATCAAATAAGTACTAATACAACTGTATTGGGGGATCTCAATACTCACTGTCACAAAAAGACAGATCAACTGGGCAAAAAGTCAACAATAACATATTAGAACTGAAGCAAACTTTTGAACAAATGGACTTAGTAGATGTCTACAATGTTCTACCCCACAACATCAGAATACACATTCTTCTCAGCTGAACATAGGAAGTTCTCCAAAATAGACCATACAGTAACTCATGGAACATGTTTAAGTAAATGCAAACAGACTGAAATTATCCCATGCATATTATCAGACCATAGTGCAATGAAATTGCAAGTCAATGGCAAAAGAAACCACAAGAACTTCATAAACACATGGACATTAAATAGCATCCTCCTGAAGAACCAACAGGTCACAGCTGAAATTAAAGAAGAAATTAGACAGTATCTACAATTAAATGATAATGGCAATATAATATGCTGAAGCTTATGGGACACAATGAAAGCAGTTCTAAGAGTGAAATTTATAGCAGTGAATACTCATATCAGGAAACCACAGCAAGTACAAATGAAATGTTAATTAATTAACATAACCTCAAAATTAATGTTAAGGCTCTAAACCCCAGAACACATAACTATATTTGGGGATAGTTTATTAAGAAAATGATTAAGTTAAAATAAGGACATTAGGGTGGGCCTAATTTAATTTGACTGGTGTTCTCAAAAATAGAGGAAATTTGGACACACAAAAAGACACTGGGATGCCTGAGCTCAGAGGAAAAACCATGTGAAGACAATAAGAAAGTGGCCATCTTAGCAAGTGAGAGACCTCAAGACAAACTACCCCTCCTGACAACTTGATCATGGACTTCCAGCCTCCAGAACTGTGAGGAGTCAGTGTTTGATATGTCAGTCAACAGTCTGTGCTATTTTGTCATGGCAGCATTAATAGTGATGATCAAAAAAAAAGTATAAGCACCTGATATAAATTCCTTGATATACCCTATCTGGGGTTCTCTCAAGCCTTTCTGTGACCAGCTTTTCTTATATATATATGCTGCTGTCATTCCTCAATCTTTCCTGTCTCTCCTAAATTCTATTATAGCTGTAACTAATGCTGTAGTATTCTGAAAACTTAGAAGTTTATTAAGAATGACCTCTTAAAAATGCATGGATTAAGTTACACCAATATAGGAATATACTGTAATTTCTTTAAGCCACACCAATGTAATGTTTTCAAATTTTGCTATTAGAAAAATATTTGTGAACATTTCTGTATATATTTATGTGCATCTTTAATTCTACCTCCGATAGTCATTCTTAGCAATAAATTTGCTAAACCAAAAGATAGGCAGAGTATTTGTTAATGAGTCAGGCTTGTTTTGTCTGCATCACGGTATGTCAATCGCTAAAATCATGAATTTTACAAAAGAGAAAGTTTATTCATGAGACGTTGATAGTGTGGAAATGGGGGAAGCCTCAAATCAGCCCCTTAAAGATAGAGCAGTGATGGTGAACCTTTTAGAACTGTTAATGATAACGAACAGCTCACTACAGCATAGGTGCCTTAAGTTCACCACCACTGGGATAGATTTAGAGGTATTTATGGCTTTAAAAAAGCAGGATAGTTTAAGGCATGGGGAAAAACAATTCAAAATAAAAAGTGAAATAACCCATGGTCTGTGCATGTGTAACCAAATTTTTGGTTCTTCATTGAACACGTTTAGAAAATGGTGCCCTTAACATGATCTGAACATGGAGTTTCGACTGTCTGACATCAAAAGGTCGCCGCCCATCACACACTTACACATGCCCAAGTGAGGGAGTCAGTGGTTTCCACTACTTAGAGCTAGATAAGGGTATCTCTAAATTTCTGAAAAACAGCTTAAATAATTGCTACTGGAATGCCCATATCCCTTTACAGTCATCTACTGTAAAGCTAGGGGTCTATTCGCTTACTGTTTAGACAATTATCTTCTAAAATCTGTGAGAAAAGTAAGTAACTAAAAATAAGTGATGCTAGAGGGTTTATTTAGGTTTTCCTTTGGTTTCATATTAAAGATTTTTATGATTATTGTCAGATTTTACTTTTGAAAAATTAAGTAATGTATCATCTTCTCTGTAAGGTCCATTTTGGTACTCTGAAAACCTATGGTTAATCAAGTATAACTCGTCCAAGGAACATTTTAGCAAGCACCTTTGTCACTTTTGGAGTATTAGTCTGATATGTACAACCATGTTATAACCATGGTCACCTCCTTTACCTCTTTGAAACAAATGTATGAACTCCCAGAGGGCTTGGAAAATCAGTTACTGAAAACAGGCTCTGGAGAGCTTGTGAATAAACTCTGAATTGAATCGAATAAGAAAACAATTAATCTAAAATTCTTAAATATTAGTTTGATTAAAAAATTCTATTCCTGATTGTTTGGCTAGTAAATCAAAAGGCAATTTTGGTTTATGAATAAAAAGAAATGATTTTATTGTATTTGAACTGACATTCTCACCAAAGGAAAATTTTTTAATAATTATATATTACATATTATATAATTATATATTACATATTATATAATTATATATTACATAAGGGTTAATGTTGCTTTCTTTACAATAAAACCTTTTGCATTATTCCAAATGCTGACTTCAAATACATTAAGCAATGAAGTGTATATGGCCTAATAATCCTAACATAGAAGAAAAAATTAAATGTCTCTTTCCAGTAAAAGGGATCCAAGATTCTCCAAGAATTTACGTTGGTCTTAAGAAATACTTTTATTTCAGTTAGAAAAGTGAGAAATGGATTATTGGAAACAACGTAACTGTGCAAGCTTTAGTTCTGTTGCTACCAAAAGGAGCCAATGTATCAAGAGGCAGTGGGACAGGGAAAGAAATAAACCTTGATCAACAAGGTCAGCATGTTGGAAGATGGTAGCCCCTCATCTTTTAAAGACCATCTTACCTCTTGCCTTAAGAGAAAGTCTTTTACGTGATTTTTCAATGGAAGGGACATGGGTCTCAGGCAAACAGTTCAGCTGTCAGTGTTTCAAAAAGTAGCCTTTTCTGGAGCACTGGCTATGCTCATCATATCATTCACAGTTCATCAAGAGTAAGAGTACACTGGATTTAAAGAAGACATAAAGGACTCACTCTGTTGATTACAGCAACTTGGGGCTGGTTTTGTTGTGGTCAGCATTTCTGGCCAGCACCCTTCCAGGTGTGACCTTCTCCCATAACTTGGGTCTAACTGCTTGGGAAGAGAGTATTTGTGCATTCCTAGCTACCTTTGGTGGGCAGGTAATCTGTCAAAGATATGGTTCTGTGGGTGCTTAATGCTTTAAGAAATAAAGTAGGCAGGACTAGAGAAACTTCTGAGAAATGGACATCAATGCGGAGGTCACTTTCAACAATGCCTTGTTTTGTTCTCTGTAACAAAGAAGTAAACTAAAGAGCAGGAAAGCCAGAGAGTTGGAATCCCAGTGAAAATCGAAAAGAGAACTAGATGGGGCTGGGGATTTAGCTCAGCGGCAAAAGCGCCTGCCTGGCAAGCGCAAGGTCGTGAGTTCAGTTCCTGGTACCAGAGAAAAACCAAAAAAAAAAAAAAAAAAAAAAAAAAAAAAAAAAAAAGAAAAGAGAACTAGAACCATGAATATTTCCAGTTCACTGAAAAACACTTTAAGACAGGATAACAACTTTGAAGCTAAAACATCCAAACTATAGAGATAAAGTGTGCCTATGTGATTCTTCAGGCAGTTAAATTGCTCTAACATCGTAGGCTTCTAAATACAGAAGCCTTTATCTACCTTAATTATCACATTTTCAATTAACAGTCAAAGTTTGCTAACATTTATTGTTCCTGTTATTATGGTATTCCTCTTTTGTTTTTATGCAGATCCTTTTTTTAGATGACATCAATTTAATATTACAGAGTTGTGGTTTATTATATTAGATGCAAAATATCTCTAAGAATTAAAGTACCACCTAAAAGGGATAGAATTAGAAACAAAAAATATTTGGGCATAATTAGTATGAGTATAATGTCCATTAGTTCCCAGACTACCCCATACCTCTTTCAGATCCAGACAGAAGGGACCCTGCCCCAACCCTTGACAGCCCATCCCACTTTATACCTCAAATACAGGCAGTGCCCTGTACAGGCCCTGACACCTCTGTCTCTTGGGACCCAGGCTCAGTGTGGGTACCATAGTAATGTGAACCACCTCCAGGATGAGAACTGCAGTGTGAAAAGAAAAGAATGCTCAGCCTACCAATATTTTATTTAGGCCTGACCTGATGGCTTCCATGCTGTGAAAGGTGGTTGGTAACATCTGTACTGTTTCCTAAGAGCTTCTTCTTCCCAAATCCACTCTAGCTGCGAGTGCCTGCTTTGACCTCAGCCCATGGCCTTTCTCTGCAGCTGCCTTGTGTTTTGAAAGTACAGGTCAAGAGCTGTGAAAAGTTCTTCCAGTGGCAACAGTGTTCCACACAGGTGAGTATTTAGTGCACAGGTCATGCTGTACCACAACTGCAAACGACACCTGTGAAGCATTTGGCAACACTGCATGACAAATATTCTTACATTTGCATGTATGTAGGACTAGATGTGATAAGCACCATTTCTGTCGATAGGGCATTAATTGTATGTAAATTTTCATTTTAATAACAGAATTATTGATGTTGCTGAACACCAAAAAATTAGTGCAATATGTATGTCTTTATTTTATTACATGTCCCCAAATCACCAGCTCATAACCAGAACATCCAGACATGTGCAACTATAATTACACTCAATCTCCTCGACATTTTACCCATTTTCATCTTAGGAGAAATAGAGCTCTAAATCTACTTTAAAAGTCTAATGTTACAAAGGGGCACTTACCAAGATAGAAAGATAGAGCACCTAATAATTTGTTAGCTTGATGTATAACCTAAGTGCCTTGCTTGATTTTCACGCTAGGGCCTGCAAATGTTAGCAAGTCTCAGCTGCTCTCATGGTTTGACTTAAAATACCAAGAACCATTTGTATCTCCCTGTCTGAGAAGTGTGTATTCATCTCAGAAATGCAAATTAAAACAACACTGAGATTCCACCTTACTCCAGTAAGAATGGCTAGCATTAAGAAATCAACCAATAACAAATGCTGGCGAGGCTGTGGAGAAATAGGAACCCTTCTCCACTGCTGGTGGGAATGCAGACTGGTGAAACCACTGTGGAAATCAGTTTGGAGATTCCTCAGAAAACTAGGTCTAGAGGTCCCATTCAACCCAGCTATCCCCCTGCTGGGTATTTTCCCAGAAGATCTAAAAACATCATATCACAGTGATATATGTGCACCTATGTTCATAGCAGCACAATTTGTAATTGCTAAATTGTGGAAGTAACCCAAATGTCCATCCACCGAGGATTGGATAAGAAAATTGTGGTACTTTTATATAATGGAATATTACTCAGCTATAAGGAAAGATAAACTCAAGGCTTTTGTAGGTAAATGGTCACAACTAGAGACCACACTCATAAGTGAAATAAATCAGACCTGCATGTGCAAGCACCGCATTGTCTCACTAGTGTAAAACCTGAAAGAGTTAACTTACACTCGGAGGTATGATAGACATTGTGAAATGATAGGAAAATGCTCAAGGGTAGAGGGCAACTGGATGTGGGAAAAGAAAAGGGAAAGAAGGAGAAATGTTGTATGTATGTATATACAGGATAGTTAACATAGTTGTTCTACTGTCTTCTATTTCTTTGCTGAAAGAAACTGTCAATGAGTCCTTGATTGATCAATATTGCATGTCTCTGTTTTCACGAGAAACCACTTTGAAGATATCAATATGCAATACAACAAGCATTGTTAATTTCCTACCACTTTGTTTGTAACTCTGTATTGTCTGTACTGTTCTTTTGCTATTTTGTAAAAGGTTGTCTGTCTGTTAATGTTTTCCTCCTTTTATTTTTAAAATAAAAAAATAAAATAAAATAAATACCAAGAACCTCCATGGTTTTGTAAGCCTATTTGTTTATTATTTCATTCTTTGGATCTTCAGACCATGATGGCCTAAAAACCATGAACGCTGTTTTCTCCCTCATAGGCATATACAGGTTTCATTTTCTTTTCAACTGAATGCTTTCACTGTTTTGGATTTAGCAAGCTTTGGGGCTTGAAAACTTTGAACAATGTAGTAGAGAAGTCAAATGACTGTAGCATGACACACTGTAAAATGTGAATTTCTTGAAGAAAGGCAGCTTTATTTGAGGGAACTATTAAGTTAGTGTAACTATTTCCTTAGATTTTTAGAGTACAGATTTCATTGTACAGCTTATCTTAATAAATCTAATAGACCTGGAAAAGACAGTAATGTAAATGTCTGCTTCAATACACTATTTACATGTAGGAAAGTAAAAGTAGAAGAGAGAGATTACTTGTCCAAACCAATCCCTGATGTGAGAGAAATTAGGTACCAGAAATTCTTACCTGTAAAGCTATAACTAGAATTTTTATTTTAATAGCAGCTCTATACAGAGAAAAGAATACATACCTGAAAAATTCAGCTCCTTATAAGTACCCTGAAGACGAAAGAAGACAGTAGTTTAAAATATTCTTACATCCCTATCCTCACCATCATCTTCAGGGTTTAGAATCAGTCAAAAGTGATAGTGAACATAATCATTTGTAGTATCAAGACAGGAAAGTTACCACACCAAAACAAATGATGTAGAGAACTTTCAAATTATACTTCTGTTTTGCTTTACTATTTCTGGAACACTTGTCCCATTCTAAGTAATAGTTACATGGATTTAGCTGGAGCGTGGATTCTGGGGATCAAAACCTGGGCTTTGTGAATGATAAACACACACTCTACCACTGGTCTACACCCCCAGCCCTGTGGAAATTTATGACTATATTCTTTTTAATGTACACTTCAAAATATCCTTAAGTTTACTTCTTCTGAGACTGCTTCTAGTTCTATATTTCAGAGTTTTTCATGCATTTTAGGCTGCAATGTATAAAGTAGTCTTGTATTTCCATTCAGTCTGTTATCAAAACTTACTTAATTTTAGTGCCTTGGCCTGGGCCTTGGAAGACAGATATATTAAAAAGGTCCTATCTGCTTCAGCATAAGGCTTCAAAGACTAAATCCCCCATATTTATTTAAGAATACATTTTTACCGGGTGTGGTAGCACACACCGGTAATCCCAGCACTCAAGAGGTGGAGGCAGGAGGACCACCATGAGTTCAAGGCCAGCCTGGGCTACACAGTGAGTTCAAAGCCAGCCTGAAATACATAGTGAGACCCTGTCTCAAGAAAAATATTTTTGCAGCCAGGCATGGTGATGCACACCTGTACTCCCAGCACTGTGGGAGGTTGAGACAGGAGGATTACAAGTTTAAGAGTAGCCTGGGCCCTGGGCTACCTAGTGTCTTAGCAGGACCCTGTCTCAAAGTTAAAAAAAAAAAAATTAAAGGCCAGGGATGTGGGTTAGTATGAAGACCTGTGTTCAGTCTCCACTACACATGAGAGGAAGGAGGGAGGGAGGGAGGGAAGGAAGGAAGGAAGGAAGGAAGGAAGGAAGGAAGGAAGGAAGGAAAATAATACATTTGCTGTAATACCAGCTACTTGGGAGGCTGAGGCAAGAGTATCCCAAGCCTGGGCAACTTAAATGAGGCCCTGTCTCAAAAAATAAAAAGGTCAGAGGGTATAACAGATGATTGAGCATCCCTAGGTTCAATCACTAGTACAGAAGCGGGTAAGAGGAGCATATTTACAAAACTAGTTGTTTATTTATAGCTCTCCACCTTACATTACTTCTTCCCTAAGTTAAAAAAAAAAAAGTGCACACAAGGTTCAATTTTGTCATTGTTGCTGAGTACTGGGATTGAACCTAGTATCTTCATAATGAGCTGTATCTACAGACCTTCCCCTGCAACCAAATTTTTTTTTATTTACTTAAGTCACTACATTTCCCAGGCTGGGCTCAAACTTGCGATCCCCTTGCTTCAGGCTCCCAGACTGCTGGGATTTCAGGAGTGCACTGCCATGCCCAGCTATACTGCTCAATTTTAAGATGGACTAGAAAGCTACAGTCACCAAGGTGTGCTGGTACTAGAAAACAGAGACATAAAAATCATGAACATAAGAGTGCTATCATGGACTCCCACAAATATGGTCAGTTGATTTTCTAAAAAATTGTGGTGAAATGTTCATAATATAAATTTACCATCTGAATCATTTTTTAAAATTTATCATTCAGTATTGTTAAAGATATTCACATTAGCGTACAATCCTCAGAACTATTTTATCTTGCAAAATAAACCCTATACCTGATTAATAACTGTCCCCCATTTCTCCTCCCCAGACCCTTGCAACAAGCACTCTACTTTCTATCTCTATGGATGTGACTACTCTAGGTGTCTCATTAAGCAGAACCATACATAATTTGTAGTTTTGTGTAGTTTATTTCATGTAGTTTAATTTCATCAAGGCTCATCCATATTGTAGCATGTATCAGGATTTCCTCCATTTTTAAGGCTAAATAATATTCTAATATACATCCCATTTTGTTTACTTATTCATCCACTGATAGATACTTGGATTGGCTTTACATTTGGCTATTGTGAACAATGCTGTTATGAAGACAGATGTACACAAAGTTATTCAGTTCTCAGTTTTCAATTATTTTGGATCTATACCTAGAAGCAGAATTGCTGGATCACAGGATTATTATATTTTTAACTTTTTTTTTTTTTGGTACCAGGAATTGAACTCAGGATCTTGTGCTTGCCAGGCAGGTACTTGTGCCACTGAGCCATATTCTCAGCTCCTCTATTTTTAACTTTTAAAGGAACCACGGTTGTCCTTAGTTGGTTCACTATTTTACCTTACCAACAACAATACATATTGGTTTCAATTTCTCCATATTCTCACTAACACTGATTATTTTCTATGTGTGGTTTACTGCTGCTATTGTTGTTGTAATGGCTGTCTCAACAGTAGTAGGCCAATGGATTTTTGCAAAGATGCAAGTAGTTCAAGAAAGAGAGGACACCTTTCCAAAAAACAGTGCTGGAACAATTAGATCCTGAAAAAAAAAAAAAAAGAAAGAAAAGAAAAAGCTTGAGCTAAACATCACTTTAAAAACTAGTAGCTAAAAATTGACCAGACTTAGGTCAGAAGTAAAACTATGATTTTTAAATGAAAGCATAGAAAAAAAGCTACACATGCTCAAATTAGGCAAAAAGTTTCTTGATATAATGTCCAAAAGATGACCCAGTCAAAAAATGACAAATTGGACTTCATAAAATTAAAAAATTTTTTTAATCTTAGTGTATCTGCAAGATACACTAAGAGAACAAAAATGTAAACCACAGACTTGGGGAAAATGTTAGCAAATCATTTATCTAACAAATACTAGTATCCAGAGTACATAAAGAACGCTCTCAACAGGAAGAGAGCAATGTGTTTAAGCAAAATGTCTTGAACAGACACTTCATCAAAAAAGCAGTAGAGAGTGCTATAGTTTAGATTGGGATGTCCTCCAAAGGTCCATGTACTCAGCATTTATCCCCTATTTGGTGCTATTGGAAAGTGATGGGAACTTCAGGGGGGGTACTTAGTAAGAAGTCTTTATGTCATTGAGGGCACACCCTCCCAGGAGATCACGGGACCACAATCTCTTTCTCTTTCACTAACTGGACATAAGGTGAGTAGTTTTGCTTCACCAAGAGCTCCTGCCATGACTTGCTGCCTCACTCAAAGGAATGGGGCCAACCATGTACGGACAGAAACTTCTAAAACTATAAGCCAAAATAAACCTTTCTCTTTATAAGTTGCCTCTCTTAGGTATTTGATTTATTAACAGAAAGTTGATTTAAACAGGTGACAAATAAGCACAAGATTTTCAACATCATTAGCCATTAAGAAAGTGCAAATTAAAATCATAGTGAAAGCTTACTGAAAGATTAAAATAGAAAAGACCAACGTTAAGTGACATTAATATTGTAAGACAACTGGAACTTACAGACATTGGTGGTGGGAATGCAAAATTGTGCAGTTGTTCTGAAAAAGTTTGGTAGTTTTTTTATAAAGTCAATCATACATTTACTATCTGACCCACCAATCCTACTCCTAGGTATTTACCTAAAAAAATAAAAACTTATGTTCACACAAAAACTTGTACAAGAATGCGTCATAAAGCTTTATCTGTAATACTTAAAAACGAAAAGAAGCCAAGTATGGAGGTACATGCATCTAATTCCAGCACTCCAGCACTAGGGTGGGAGTTTCACAAGTTTAAGCTGGGCCTGAACAACTTAGTGAGACCCTTTCTCAAAATAAAAAAAAAAATGGGGCTGGGGATTTAGCTCAGTGGCACAGCACCTGCCTGGCAAGTGCAAGGTCGTGAGTTCAATTCCCAGTACCGGAAAAAAAAAATTTTTTTTTCTTTGTTCTTCTTCTGGTATCAGAAATCGAACTCACGACCTTGTGCTTGCCAGGCAGGCGCTGTGCCACTGAGCTAAATCCCCAGGCCCAATAATTTTTTTTTTGAAGGACTACGAGTGTTGCTCAAAATAGGCCCTGCATTCTATCCCCAGTACTAGAACAAAACCAAATATCAAAAGTTCTTCATTTGGTGAATGAATAAACTGTGTTCATACACTCAATGGATAAATTATGATATATCCACATGGTGAATGAAGTATTATCCAGCAACAAAAAGATTTAACAACTTGGTTGGGTCTCAAAGGTATTATGCTGAGTCGAAGAAGCCAGTGTCACAGGTTACACATTGTAATATTTCATCTCTATGCTTGCTACAGTTTAGATCTGGAATATCCCACTCCAAGACCCATGTGTTTACATGCTTGGTTCCTCATGTAACAGCCTATGGGACTATTGGGACATGGTAAAGCTTTTAAGAGGTGGAACCTAGTGAGAGATTTTAGCCATTTTCGATGTACCCTTAAAGAGGATAGAGGGACGCTGGTCACCTCCTCTTGCCCTCTTTTGCTTTCTGCCCATGAGGTAAACAGCTTTGCTCTACCATGTACTCTACTCTGTTGGAACACAGGCCCAAAACAATAAGGCCAACTAATCATGCACTGAGACTTCCAAAATCAAGAGCCAAAATAAGTATTTTTTCATTTGCAGTTGGTTTATCTCAGGTATTTGTTACAAGGACAATAAGTTAACATAATGACAATCTCAAAAAGACAGAGCTGTAGTGTGGAGAACAGATCCGTGGTCACCAGGAGTTACTGGGAAGGGTGTGATGGCCAGGGAGCTGCACATGGGAGTTTTTTAGGTTGATGGAGCTCTTCTATACCCAGATTTTGGTGGTGCCTACCCGAGACTGATTTTTCAAACTTGTAGAATTATATATCAAAAAAGAAAATCTTGCTGTGGATTAATTTAAAAATAAAATTAAAATGCAAAGATTAATATCACAGTAAGCCCATTATATGTTAACACCAATAACAGTTTTATAAAGAGAATGTTTTTCCAAAAGAAAAAAGTATAATGAGAAGTGTAGCCTTGTTTTACAATTTTGCAAAGCTCTTTAATCTGTCTTAATAAAGGACTTCAGGTTTACATATCTGCTTCTGTATTCAATTATTTTTAATGTCATGTACACTTGGGAAAGCACTACTGTATACTCATAAGACAATGACGACAAATTAGGTATATTTTAAGAAAACATTTGACCTCATGGGTCTCCCTCAAGATTTGGAGTCCCCAGGGCTTTCTAGACTACACTTGAGGACAATGGCCCATGTTATAACTCTACTAGAGGAAAGGCTTTTCTCCTTATGGTTGCTTTTAGGAAAAGTACTATTTTATCTTCAAAAGAAATAAAATCATTTAACATTTTATTGCTTGAATTAGGATACAAAGTAGTAATTTTTAAAGTCAAATTCAGATGTTTATTATAAATAGTCACTTTGTTTATAATTTCTAGCAATGAACAGCCTTAGGAACATGGTAGTAAGAACATTATTTATTGTCAAAGCTTTAACACTGACATTCTTTTCTGAGGTGACCCATAGGATTCCTTGTAAGGAGTGACCACCTTGGTGGAATGGCACTTTCACATCCATTCAGGCCTTATTGCAATGTATGTGACTAGCACTGCTTGGAAGCTACTTACAGTCTTTCACTCAGAACATTTGATTTCATCTGAAACTTCCTAAAATCTGTAAGCAGGTTACATGAGGATGTTTTGTAATCTGTGCATGACCTCAACATTCTGAAATTGTGGCCAGGACTGATTGCAGCATCTGGGAGCAGGTATTTCCTGCCTCTGAAAAGGTTGGGCAATGGAGAGCGTGGGGCAAATACTAATACCATGGGGCCTGGATCCCTAAACCTAACTAGTATCTCAGGTGATAAAAGCTGTTACAGAGGATAGCTTAATGGGAGCTGAATAACATTTAGAGTTGGCTGTGTTTCCCCAAGGAGCTGGCTGGCTCACTATCCAAGTTGGAGGCTCACCATCTAGCTAACATTTGTGGGTGGTTAGACTGATGTTCCCAGCTAATCTCCAGGAAGCAGTCAAGGCAACCAGGCTTTGTTTAAAAAAGGGTGGGGGCAGAAGATAACTACAATACCAAGAACCTCCCTTTTCCTAAGGGATTGTGATAGAATAAAAAGTTTTTCTCTTTCATAAGGGTTTGTGAAGACCCCCTATTGAGTCTGAACACTCAAGAGTACCATATGGTCCAAGATACCTTTTAAAGAGCACCTGGGTCTATATCCAGATTAGAAAAGAACTTTTAAGAACTCAACATAAAAAAATATGAACAACTCAATTAAAATATGGGTAAAGTTTTTGAGTAGGCACTTTTCCAGAGAAGACACATAAACACATGAAAAGACATTCAACATCATTGACTGTCAGGGAAATGCAAATAAAAACCACAACAAAGTACCATTTCATATCCATGAGGACAATTACAGTATTTATAAAATGTTTGATTTAATTTTTTGCAATGCTGGGGGTCACACCCTTCTTTCATTTGCAAAAATGAAAGAAATATATGTGGCAAGTGCTCTACTATTGAGCTACATCCTAAAGTGGAAAATAACACATGAAGGTGAGAAATTAGAAATCTCCCACCTGCTGGTAAAATTGCAAAATAGGATAGTCACAGTAGAAAATTTGGCAGTTCTTCAAAAAATTAAACAAGAATTATCAAATGGCTCAGCAATTCCATTCCTAAGAACATACCCTAAAGAACTAAAACCAATGTTCAAACAACAGCTTATACATAAATGTTCATAGCAGCAGTATTCATAATAGCCAAGAGGTAGACAATCCAACTGTCCATCAAATGATGCACGGATAAACAAATGTGGTATATACATACAAGTAAACATTAATCAGTTCGATACGGAAGGAAATTGTTGACATATGGATGAACCTTGAAAACACAAAAAGACAAATACTTGATGGTCCACTTATTTAAGGTATCAAAAAGTTAAATTTATATACACATAAAGAATATAGCTGCTAGGGGCAAAAGGGAATGAGGAATGGTAAGTCAACCCTCCATGGTTGGGGATATTGAGCATTCTGGAGCTGGTAATGGTGAATGTTGTACAAAAATAAAAATGCTTTTAATGCTACAGCTGGGCTTGGTGATACATGTCTGCAATCCCAGCTGTTTGGGAGGCTGAGACAGGAGAAGCACAAATTTAAGGCCAGCCTGGGCAATTTGGACGACCTGGACGCAAATGAAAAAATTTTTATAAAGGGCTAGAGGAGTAGCTCAGCAGTTGAGTACAGTGCAAAACCCTACGTTCTATTCCTACTACTGCAAAATCAAAAAGTTAATGTTTTCATGTATATTATACCACAATATTAAAAATAAAGTATTAAGACGTGTTACAATAAGGATGAGCCTAGAAATACTATGGTAAATAAAAGAAGCAATACCTAAAGGATCACACATTATCTGATTCAGTTTACATGAAATACTCAGGACAGGTAAATCCAAAGAAAAAGAGAGCCAGTTGGTGGTTGCCAGGGGCTCCAGGAGGAAGGAACTGAAAGTGACTGCTAGATGATTCATTCAGTCCTTGGCATGATAAAATCTACAGAGGTGAGGTTGCCACCTTGCAAATGCACTAACATCACTGAAATGTGTTTTGAGAATGCTTGAATGTATTTGTGTGAATATCATCTCAATTTTTCTTGACATAGGAGAGGCTCCTTTAGGGTGAGCATGGGTCATCCTTACCTGAAGCTCAGACTTAGTTTTAGTCTTATTATGAGTAGTGAGTACTATCCCTGAGCCTGTAATAATAGTTTCTTAATTGTTGAACCCAACATGTTGCATTTAGAAAAAAGATGCTTGGAAAATAAGGCACTGCATGTTGCAAACATTCCACCTTGGCAGAATAGGTAGCCAGAGAACTGCCCTCAGTGCAGCAGAGCAGAGATGGAGAAACGCCGAGCAAATGGGAGCTGAGATGTGCGGCGATCTCCAGGAATGACCAGGAGACGAGGAGTCCTGATTAGAGGCTGGACTTCCAGCAGTCGCTCAGATGGGATGAGGCCCTTGTTGCACAGAAATTAAAGACCACAAAATTTGGGGACATTTGATTTACTCCAAAAAGCATGCACACAGCAGCTATCTGCTAGTAGAATGACTTCTGGAGAGGCTCACACCTAGATTGAATACAGACTCCACCAGCAGCAGCACTTCCCAAACCTGAGAAGGGTGCCGATCTTCCAACCAGGCAGCCACTCATCCCTAACACCACATTTATACAAGGAATTCCAGTGTCCCCGATTCTGGCTCATGATCCTTGCCTGGTGGTGCCAAGGCACTCTGCTAAAATCCCCAAAGTTGCCAGGGAAATGGTTTGAGCCACAACAGGAGTTACCTGGGCAGGGTGGGGCTTAGAGAAAACTAGTTTCCTTTTAATACTGGGTAGGTTCCAGATTTTCAAGTGTAACTCACTGACCACACACACCAGGAAGGCCAATGTCAGGGTGACAGGATATGTGTTCTCAAATTCTGATTGGTACCAGTGCGATAAACTCAGCAGAAACCATAGGATTGGTCCTACTTTGCATATGAATGGGACAATTAAGGACATTCAGAGAGTCCTTTAAATAACAGTAAAGACTTTTAAGCCAAACTCTCATCCACCATGTGTGAATTTCACCATCCAGGGATGTGAGATTCTGTGTAACTTTCTATTCCGAAACATCCTCTATCCCCTACACAAGCAGGTGCTCCATTCTCATTAATAAGCATTGCACACAGACTATTGAGTCTGTAAGACTTCCATGACCACATTTTTTCAGAAGGCTTGGCACTGTTAATTACAATTGATAACATGTCCTTGGACACAGCCACCTACAACAGACAGGAAAAGTGACAGTGCCTGGGAACATGGGCAGCCTTACTGATTTTGGAAAAAAAAACAAAAAACAAGCAACAAAAAGATTTAAAAAAATTGGAACAAGTGAATGCCTACCCCTGGGAGAAAATTGAGCAAGCTGTGATCTACCCAGTCTGTGAGAAATATGGATGCTGGCAAAGGTTCTGATGGCCAGACCTCAGTTAGGTTCCTGAGCCTCCTCCTGGACCATCTGCACGTGCCCCCGTAAAATCCAGCTTTAATGAACAACCCTGCTAAGTTAATTTAACAAGAACCTCCACCCTTGATGTATGATCAAGTTTATTATTTCCTCAGTCTCCCGGTTATATCTATTGCCCTGGCCTGCCTTCAGCAGGAATCTTGTTAGGAAGGTTTAGCAGAATCCCCCTTACCACCCTGTTCCTTGGCTATCCATTTCCGCGTGTCCATATATTGAGTTGGGTCTGACCTCTCTCCACGACTGCAAGATCCTGCCACAGTTGTTCCTATACTGATTGCCATGACCCTGAATAACTGTTTTTATCAATTCTCACAAAAATGGATTGGGGCCCCAGGTTCACTCGTGAAGCTGTAACTGGACTCTGCCTAGGCTTTCAGGCACTTGGTACTTGCTCCCTAGTGGAGACTATCTTTTTCTGACCTCTAGGATGTCCCTCATGTTCCCTATTTACTTGTCACCCTCAGAATAACAGTAGACTGGCATCCTCACAGGATACAATCCTTGAATGCTGCTCATTCTCTGCTTTGACCTAGCCTCACATCCCACACATTATGTTCTTCCTCTAAACTACTCAGAATTCAACGGCCCACTCCCCAAGCCACTGCCACCTTCCCCCACAGGACGCTGGCCACATCTCCTGACTGGTCTCCTGCGTCCACCCTAGCCCCACAACGTATTCGTTACACTAGAATTGGAGAGATCACTGCAAAGCTTGGTTCAGTCAGGGTTACATGGCTCTAATGCTGAACTTTCTACAAATCTTACATATCCTGATACTCCCAATCTGAGGCAAAACAGTCCAGTTGGTCTTCTCATTAGATGATGAAGCAAGAGGTAGGTCTGAGGATCACCTTCCTTTCACTGTTACACTGATTCCATTAGGTGCTATTATATCAACATGATCTGGTTTCTGCAAAAAGGTCAGACCTTGAGCTAACAGGTTTTGCTTGTATTTCATAATTAAATTGGACTAGATACAGTTTATCTAGTCCATGTTGATCTTATTTTCCATTATATAAGGACACCAAATATCACCATGGTCTTCTTCAAAATTACTAGGATTACTAGGTATTAAAATGTTTTATGATATACTATGAAAACATCTGTACAATGGTTTTGAAATCTGATTTCAAGCCAATGGGTCAAATCTGAGAGCCATGACTTCTTCACACTCAATATGTCCTAATAGTAAATGAAAGATGACACAGCACTACTTATTAGCAAAAAGACTTAAAACAAGAGTAGATTAAAGGAAACAAGTTGGTGTACTAAGAACTATGGAGTACTGTCAACTTTCTTGAACTGTATGGAACCCAGAGTACCTCAAGCTTCCTTTTCCTGTTGCATGTTGCCATGTCAATAGGATGCCACAGACTCGCAACCCTCTCTGTTCATAGTGGCACTCTGTACCTACCAGTGTTGCTCTGTCCTTTTGCCTAAGTCCAATGATATATTCTGTGTGCTCCTGAGCAAGTTCACCAAACACAAGGGTCTCTCTCTCGGGAAGATGTTCCTGTGTCCCTGAGTCCTGGGTGCAAGGCCACACTGCCTCTCAGTCCCATACCTGCTAGTTATTCTCATCCCCAGCGGGGGAAAGGTGCCCCTCTTTCATTCTGGATCACCTGGCCCCTAGTATCACAAAAACCTATTACATTCAAGTCTGTAACACAAGTCCATTTTGCTCATTTCTTACCCAATTTGACAGATACAACTTGTGACATGATGTTTTCTTGTGGTGGCAACTCTGGGTTATTCTATCTTGGCTGGAGTCTTGGTAGACACTCTAGTTGTGTGGTTTTGGGGCCTGTAGTTAGTTTCTGCTTTCCTGTACTTACAATGCAGGAAACACCCACATGATTGTCCTAACAATTCCATGGCTGGCATACAGTTAGTTCTATTAAAATATGACTATTTTTGTGAGTTGATACAATTGCAAATAGGATACATACTTGTCCTCAAGATGCTTGCAGGCGAGGGGCTGGGGATTTAGCTCAGCGGCAAAGCGCCTGCCTGGCAAGAGCAAGGTCGTGAGTTCGGTTCCCGGTACCGGAGAAAAACCAAAAAAAAAAAAAAAAAAAAAAAGATGCTTGCAGGCGAGAGGGGCAGTTTGGTCTATTTCAGTTCAACTATTTGTTCACAGATGAACAATAAAATGTATTGTTCCCAAAAGATAAATGTACATAGAGGCCAATAATTATACACAAATAATTAAAGTAAGTACAATAAAAAAGAAATACGCACAAGGAAGGAACAGAAGGTACAGGAAGAGATTTGAAAATGATTGTAATGTGATCCAGACCGCCCTGGCCTGCATCTCCCAAAGTTACACTGGGGAACCAGGATAAAATCAATGGCAAGACTTTCCACTCAATGCACTAACAGCAGCAAGGAATGCAAACAGAAAGAAACCTGGGTTTTAAGCCAACATTTGCAGTATTAACCTCAAGCCAGCAGAAAAAGACTGGCTGACCAGGAGGAAGGGAGAGGCAGTAGCAAACAAAGGAGGCATCACAGGTTCAGCAAGTCAGCAGCAAAAAGGGGACTTGGCTGTGGGTTCAGTCAGAATTCCAAGATCTTTCTTCTCATGTGGTGGTCTTTCAGATTTTGCTTGTTGACTGCCATAGTTTAGATCCTGAATATCCTCCCAAAACTCATTTGCTAAAGGCTTAGACCCCAAGATGGTGCTAGTAGAAGGTGAGGTCTAGCAGGATATCCTGAGGTCTTTGGAGGTATGCCCTCAGAAGGAGACTGTTCCTCAGCACCTTCACCTTCCTCTTACACTCTCTGGCTTATGATGCAGATGGGCTTACTTGGCCACATGTTCAAATGCCATCCAGTAAGCCCAACAGAGAGGCCCAAAGTAATGAGCTTACCTGTTCTTGCACTGGAAACTCTAAAACAATGTGCCAAAATAAACCTTTCCTCTTTATAAATTGGTTATCTTGGGTATTTTGTTACAGCAACAGAAAGCTCACACATTAACTCTCTTAAAAAAATTTTTTTTTAAAAACAAAATGGTTCAACCCCGCCACAATTTTAAATGGACATTTACATTTCTTCGTCATTAGTTTATACATGCAAAAGTACATTTTCTAGGCTACCATAGACAAGCCTTTCAATACATTTTTGTCACAGTTTTTTTTTTTCCTTACTAGGGACAAAATCCAGGCTCTGGGACTGGGGATTTAGCTCAGCAGCACAGCGCCTTCCTGGCAAATGCAAGGCTGTGAGTTCGATTTCTGGTACTGGGAAAAAATAATCCAGGGCCTTTGCATTGAGCTACTATCTCAGCCCTGTATTTGAGGTAAGGTCTTGCTAAATCACTAAGTTAGCCAAACTGGGCTTAAACTTGGTATCTCCACGGCTCAGCCTATCAGAGTAGTGGAATTACAGCCATGTACCACCACACTGCTTTTTGCCATAGGCTAAACCCATTTGGCTTGTTCTCCTTGTTCACACTATGATCTGCTTGCCAAACCCAACCCTCACTGTCAACTTGTCGGCCAAATCCAAGTCACAAGACAGTGGCAGTAGTGAGGAGCAGGCACAGATGATTTGGAATAGATAGGACACATCAGTCATTGGATGTAGGAGTGGGAAAAGACAGGTAGGAGGTGAGGAAGGAGAAGATCTGATAACTATGACAGGTTGGTAAGGAGAAGGAGGTGCTGGGCTGACCTATATCAGCAATAGTCCCCACTTTGGGTGTAGATATTTTATCATTCCTATTGTGAAGTCTATAGTCATAGCAGGTAGCAGCTGCACACATTTCCAGCATGTGAAACAGGGAGGCAGGAAACAGTTCTTAAGTTCCTTTTCTTCATCTTTTTTTTTTTTTTTTTTTTTTTTTTTGGTACTGGGTATTGAACCCAGGGGCCTCACATAGAGCTATATGCTCATCCCTATTTTATTTTTTATCTTGAGATAGGGGCTCTTTCAGTCTCCAAGTTGCCTAGGATGAACTTCCAGTCTTCCTGCCTCAGCCTCCAGAGTGCTGGGATTAGCGCCAAATTCCTAACTTTTTACAGAGTTCACATACAGTGTAGAATAAACCTTGCCTGCTTGGGTCACCCAAAATTCCACTCTTTCTTATAAATGTTTGCCCACTCAATCTGACTCCAAATCAATCATCTTGGTATGTAAAACAACCCAACATACTTTTTCTCAGATGATAAATCACATCTGCTTTTAGCTTACTGTTAGATAGAATGTAAAGAATTGAGGAGATCCACTAAAACAACTCCATTAAAAAAGCTAAGTTCAATCAAAATGTATTTTTATATTTCACAGTAAATATAAAAATACATTTTGATTAAACTTAATCTTAAACTAAACTATGCAAATAAGTTTATGTTAACAGGTTATATTTGCAATTATAAATGAATGCTTGGGATAAAAACGAGCACAGTGTGTTTTAAAGGTATAGACAAATACTGTAAGACAATTTGTTATCAACTTACAGGGGGGATTCTGAGGAGGGTGGGGAAGCAGACCCTAACCGTAACCCTAACCCTCAGAGGTTTCAGTCTGTGGCCACTGGGCCCTGTTGCTTTGGACCTGTGTTGGTACAGTAGATCATGGTGGCAGAAGCACGTGATGTAGGAACTCTGTTCACCTCCTAGTGGCCAGGAAGCACAGAGACAGAGGAAAGGACAGGGTCCCCATATCCCTTTCAAGGCCTGACGACTTAATTTTCTCCAAGTAGACCCCACCTCTTAAAAGATCAATCACCTCTCAGTAATGCCACAGGCTACAAATCAAACCTTTAGCATACAGGCTGTTAGGCGAACAATGGACCCAAACCCTAATAGATGCGGAAGCTTAGAAATGGATCTGTACTTGACAGAGTCTCCATATGGGTATGAAGTCAACAGATATTTTGATTTTAGCCTCAGGAGACCCTTAGCAGAAAATTAACTAAAACATACTAGACTTCAAGTCCACAGATATTGAGGTAATACATTTGTGTTGATTTAGGTCACTAGGTTTGTGACAATTTCTGTGTTTAACAAAAACAAATTAAAAATACATGATTTTTAAAATTTTTAAACTTTTTTTTTTTTTTTTTGGTGGCATGGGAGACTGAACTCAGGGTTTTTATATTGAGGTAAGTCCACAGCCCTTTCATATTTATTTTGAGGTAGGGTCTTACTAAGTCATTTTTATGTCCAGGCTGGCCTTAAACTTGACATCCTCCCACATCACCCTCCCTCAGTACTGGGATTACAGGTGTGTGCCACCATGCCCCATTTTATTTATTTATTTATTTATTTTTAGATAGGGTCTCACTATGCTGCCAAGGCTGGCTTTGAACTCCTGGGCTTAAGTGATCCTGCCTCAGCATCTTGAGGAGCTAGCTGGGACTAGAGGAATGTGTCACTATGCCTCAATTACTTTTTTTATAAATAGAAAAATTTGATATTCTTTTTCTGATTAAAAAAGTACATACTCATTGCAAAAATGTCAGAAATTTCAGGAATATACATAAAATATTTTAATTCTAGAGCTAACCACTGTTAATGGAAAGTTTTACTCTTTTTTGTTGTTTTTATGATGATATTAAGTATAGTTTTTTGTTACAATTTTCAATATGTACCCTCGTATGGTTTCATGCATATCTTTCAGAAACAATAAATATTAATAAGCATCACTTTCTAAACTATGTCTTATACATTCTACAAGATATTAATCAATTTTATAAGAATAAAAGTGTGCAAAATAAGTTTGGAAAAATGGCTTATATTCTCTTCTTGGATAATTACATAAAACCTCGAGGAAATCTGACAACAAAGAACAAAACAATTTAACTTTGGCATTATTTAAGATAAAGCTATTTTCCACCAGGGGATATATTTTTCCTCTTGCATGTTTCTCATTAATATCAATTCACACCATGGATGATTTAAATGACCCCTGAATGAAACAATGCAATATACATAACTTTCAGTGAGGACCATTATTTTTCTAGAGTTTGAGATTTTGAATTAAATTATGTGGATCTCATTTTTGTATTAACCAGTGCATAACAAACTATTTCCCATGGTATAATCACCAGCAAGGCAATAAACAATCTTTTAAAACTTTTTTTTTTAAAGCAAGAGCTATGCAAACAGGGCTGTGGGTGTAGCTCAGCGGTAGACTGTATCAAGGAAGCACACTTTATGGTACCATCATTAAATATTATTTATAGTTGTATATTTTTAGCACTGCATTTTACTGAGATTTTGCATAAACTGTCATGTAAATGGAGGAAAGTCAGAAAGATGATAGGCTCATGTTGGCATTTTAAATAAATGGAATTAGATATTTTTGTATAGATACAGAAGGCAAAACCAGAATCAACATGGTTGAAAGAGGCAAGAAGTTTTTGGATCAATAAAAAATGTAATTGCAAAAATGGTATCAATGTATAAATGAACTGGTCTGGTTAATTCATCATCACCAGCGATAGGTAAGGGTGGGAAACAACCTGCCTGAGATATTGGGGGAACTTCCCTTTATCTGTGCAAAACTGAATGCTCCTAAAATTGTTTCCTACTGTAGACTAAAGAGTCTTCTGCCCTAGTGGAATAGCAGCAAAATCCCCAGATTAGATTAACTAAACTCAAGAAAATTAGTTCTGTTCTTTTTGAAGAAAGCCAATTTTGGACATCAGTGTGCTGCTTAACAAGGTTGTGGCAGTCGACCTTCATGCAGAACAGGATCTGTGGAGTTGTTGTACATGACCAGTTTCTAACAACACTGCAACACACAAATCATCGGGTTTAATGAGCTGTACTGTCGCACACTATCCTTTCGATATAGTAATACGTAACATGATCACCTTACCCGAAATAGGTTACTCCTCTTGTATTACAGATGGCCATATTTACACTGTTGATAGGAACAATAGGTTCTGGTTGGAACTAGCGCCTGTATATCTCTAAGACAGTGCCCTATTCACGAGTATCATGGCCCAGGTAAGCGCTCCATCTTTTCCACTCAGCTTTTGTGGAGTACTGGACTATTACTGAGCACATTCTAGTTTCTCAGTTCAAGATTTCAGACCCACAATATTTTTCCGTGTGCGTATTTATAACAGCTAGGGGCATCACAACATTCCTTTAGTGGGCTGGCGCCAAGTCAACACTAGAACAGCTCTCACTACCAAACACCAAGAACCCGCGCGCCCACTTGGCGGGCTCTGCTCCCAGTTTCCGTACAAATGGAGTAGAACGGGAGGCCCCCGCAGATGACGTAGTTCCGGGGCGTTGCGCAGCAGGTACTTCCGAGGAAGCGGATGCAAGGGGCGGGGCGTTGCTGAGGGCGACCGGGCCGCGGGCTTGAGCGTCTGGAGGGAGCCGGGGCGGGGCGGGGAGGGGCGGGGCTTGCTGCCGGCGCCGGCCCGTGGGTTGCAGGGCGGGGCTGGGCGCGGCCTCAGCGCCTCCTAGCCGCACCGACTCCTTCGGCAGCCAGTGCTCTCTGTTTGTGCGGCCTCTCCTCGCATCCTGTGCGGCTCCACCCTCGGTCCCTTCTCAGCTCTCGGAGTCGCCCCTGGCGCCGCCGCCCGACCCGCAGGCCGCCGCGGGCCGCGGAGCCCATG
>NW_004955422.1:24013447-24061548 GCF_000276665.1 Chinchilla lanigera | reverse complement strand
GGGCCGGGCGCTGAGCGGCGAGGGCGGGCTCGCGGAGCCGGTGCGCTCCTGGGGAGCGAGCGAGGTTCGTCCCGAGCACGGGCTTCTCCTGTCGCCTCACTAAGGCTAAAAACTTGAGGCAGTTTGGTTGTTTCACAGGGCGAAGTAGTTAGGGTGTTTGGGATCTCTCCATCAGCGAACCAGTTGGCACAGATGCGGGGCGCGTTGTCTGCCCACGCCAACTTGGGTAACGAGCAGGGAGCCCCCAGAGCCGCACGCTCCCCCGGACTCCCGCGTAGCCGCGGCGCGAGCGACCGGCACCCTCCTGCTCCTTCCTCTTTCTCCGAGCGGCCAGGGCGCAGTCGGCCAAGGGGAAGTTGCTCGCCCCGGGACCTGCGAGGAGCAAGTTCAGGCCGGTGTCTTTCTCCGGTGTCACTCGAAGTTGGGGTGCCTTTGACACCAGCGCCGAAAAGCCAGGGTTTCCTTGGCCTGGATTCGGCGGCACAGGCCTTGTCAGTGGCGCGTTGGTTTCTTACAGTGCAATAAGAGGGTCATTTCTTCAATCCTAAGTGTAGGATTGAGGGGGCGTCTATTTGGCACGTGAAGTATAGAAAATGTTACAGTGAATACAAATTGATAACCGTAGAAAAGTTTTTCGAAAGAAAGCTAGAGTTTTTATGCAAAATATGAGATCAATCTTAGACGTTAAAACTTAACACATCTAATTTTGCTATTAAAGACTGCTACGTGATTATATCTACATATTTCGTACAGTGAATCTCCATTAGTAGAGTTGAGAGGGTCATAAAGTAGGCGCAGTAAGTAGGATAAGCTAGCAGAGCTGGTTTCTAGCCCTGGTTCTACCAGAGCAAGGTCACTTTTGTCTGAGTATTGCCTGGCCATTTAGTGGCTAATCTGTAAATGAGTGTTTAGTAATGGTGAAGGTTTTTTGTGACACCTTGTTTTTGAAAAAGCATTGGAGGCTCTTCATTTTAAAAGTAAGGTCTTTCTAATGAGGAAAGCTTTTCCCTATGAAGGTGGAAGGAAATTCTGTAGAATTGGTTTCTCTCATTTTGATTTTGATTAAGTGGACCTGTCATCTTCTAGCCCCTAAGCAAGCAAAACCAGCAGGTCCTTTTGTCTTCCTTGAATTGGTGAACAGTAATTACTAACCAGTGCCAAGCTAGTAATTTAAGAAGTAGCTTCCTTCCTCTCTTCTCACTGCACTAGAAGATCCAGCTATATTTACCAGGTACACATTTTAGATTTCCTCTTCTCTGCAATCCTGTGGTTCATTTCCTCCTCAGCATTCTCGACCTAGACTTTGACCATCCCCTGTGAGACTCTTGGTCACCCCACCATCAGTCTGCCCACCGCATTGCTGATTAGTATGATTTCACATGTAAATGTGATCGTTACGGCTGTCCTTAATTTTTTTCATTGGCTCCCTATGGCTTACAGAATAATAAATAAACTGCTAGGTGGAAGCATTATTAGCATAGTGATTAGTTAAGCATGCTTGGAATTCTAGTTCCCACCTTTATTCTTTGTGTAATTTTGGATAAATTACATGATCTGTCCTAATAGTATTCACCATAAAGGATTGTGAGGGCTGCCACAACTTGCACTAAGTCCTTAGTAAATATTAAATGGTGTTGTTACTGTCAGTATTTTTTGCATGTATGGTCACATTTTGAATGGTCACAAATTATAGGTGATCTCCTGACTGTGGTAAAAATATTCTCTCCAGTTCCCAATCTGGATAGGAAGTAGACCCCAACCTGAAAATTAATTAAGGGTGGGAACTTCTGAGGTATGTTTACGCAAAGAAACCTAGTTTATTCCCCATTCCTTCTTTGGATCTTGATAACCTGCTAATTTGGGGCACAGATTCCTACCCAGTGTTTATATGTTTCTGAAAGTGGACAGACTTGGTATTGATATATCAACTGTTATAAATACCAAGTGTTTTCTTAATGTTTGATGTAGTTAGGTGATTGGCATGGGCAGGTGCCAGTGCTTTTCTGAGTGTATGGAAGCTAAAGCAGTAAATGCCTTTAATCATAGGTGTTTTATGTCATATGCCAGTACTTTCAAATTATGCATATTTTTCCTGCTTGCAGTTTCTTTCTAGTATCACTTCAGGTACTGTGTCCTACAGCCTCCATGATTTGATTTCATTTAAATGTGTTGTAATTTCCTTATAGCTTGGTTCCTGTGACACTGGTAGTTTCGGGTTCTTTGGTATTACACAATAATCACAGGGAGGACTACCCATGTACAGATAATTAATTACCTAACAACGTTTGTTTTTTAAATCTCATTTAGCACAGATATATTGACCTGAGAAAGATAGTGACATGTCATGAACTGAAAAATAGAAGGAAAGCTTGGTGTAGTGACATATACTTGTAATCCCAGCCTCTGGGAAGCTGAGGTAGGAGGATCTGAAGTTTGAGCCCAGCCTGAGTGATGTAGCAAGACCCTATCTCAAAACAAGATGAAAAAGGGGATAGGGATGTAGCTCAGTGGAACTGGCTTGGGTTCAATCTCTCTAACACAAAATAAAGGTGTAGGGGATCAAGTATTTCCTTCATGAGATTACTTCTGTCTAGAAAAGAGAAGTCTGCATTTAAAGTGCTCTCTGTTCTCTATTGTATCTTTTCTGTACATTCACATACATTTTTAGATGTTGTATAAGAATTATTTGTATTATCATTGAGTGTAGGCTTTTCCATTATACACGGCACAGGTAAAGGTCATTTACACTTGGGCGTTTGGTAAGGATTAAGGATTGTTTACAAGTAAAATACACTGTTTAGGGTAATATTTCAGGGTGTTTATGGATTCCAACAAGCCAGTGTTTGAATTCTAGTTAAGAGTGCTCATATGAAGGAAGAATCATAGCATCAGTGTCATTTCAGTGACGTTTGAAGTCTCGAGTTGATTTTCCTTAGATAGTGTCAAGAATCCCTGTGGAAGTTGTTGATTTTTTTTCTCTGAAGAATATAGGCAAAATGGAGGAGCACTTTCTGTTTTTTAAAAAAATGGCTAAAATGACTGGGTATGTTTTGTTTATAAAATAGTGAAAGGGCTTAGAGACGTTTGAGGGAAAAAATTATAATGATAAGCTTTCAACTTTTAGCATTGTTAGGAGCCAGTTTGATAAAATAGTACTGGGACAGACATAGCCAAACTGTAAATAACGGGTAAGCAAATAAAGCAAAAACAGCAGTTGATATATTGGAGTTTGTAAGATAAAATATGTCATGCATTTATGGCAGAAACATCTATATTTCATATTTGGAGTTATTCAAATCTTCAGTTAATTTAGTTAAGCCTGCATTTTATCAGAACAAAGACTTGTTGCTGTTGTGTTCTTAGGTCTGGTTGGATTGTTTTCTTGTATTTGAAATTTTCAAGTTCTTTTTATATTTGAGATGCAAGTCCTTTATCAGATGTTTTGCAAAAACCTTATTTCTAGTCTGGGGTTCATATTTTCATTCTTTGAGCATTGTCTTCAAGAGCAGAAGTTTTAAATTTTGGTGAAATTAATATTTGTTCTTTCATAGATCATATGTTTAGTTTTAAATTTTAGAAATCCTTATCTAACTCAGTATCACAGAGACTCTCTCCTTTGTGTTTAAAAGTTTTAACAATTGGACTTCTGTTCGTTTTGAATTAATTTCTTATAGGGTGCCAGTTACACATGGAGGGGTTTGTTTTGTTTTTTTACTTTTGGATGATCAGTTGTTGTGTCATTTACTGAAGACTCTTTTCTTTTTTTTTTGGTTTTTCTCCGGTACCGGGAACCGAACTCCGACCTTGCGCTTGCCAGGCAGGCGCTTTGCCGCTGAGCTAAATCCCCTGCCCGTGAAGACTCTTTTCTTTATTCACTGAATTGCTTTTACACCTTTGTCAAGAATCATTGTCCATATGATTGTCCATATATTGTCTGTTATATTGTCCATATATCAGTCTGTTCCCAAACTGGATCTGTTCCTTCATTCTGTGTCTGTCTTTACATCAACAGCACACAATCTTGGTTTTCAGAGATTTAGAATAAGACTTCAGAACAAATAGATTTTGCCCTTCAAATTGTTCTTTTTCTAAAGTTGTTTTGGCTGGGTGTTTGCTTCTTAGAATTTCAGAATCAGCCTGTCAATTTTAATAAGAAAACCCTTTGGGATTTTCTTTGGGATTCTGTTGCCCTTGAAGATTAGTTTGGAAAGAATTAAAAGCTTAAGGTCAGGTCTTCTGATCCAAAAATCAGGTATTTCTCTGTTTATTTTAGATTTTTTAATTCTGTCAACTGAGGTTCCTGGTTTTCAGTTTTAAACCTTTTGTCAGATTATTCCTGGTTTCATAGTTCTTCCTACCACTGAATTACATTGCATAAATGTAACTTGTAAATTTTTAAAAATTAAGTTCACAGTTGTTTGTTGCTAGCATATAGAAATGTTTACTTTTTAAAAATTACTTAATTGTAAAATGTGTAGCATGACGTTTATCATCTTAACCGTTTTTAACTGTAGAGGTCATTAGTGTTACTTTTTCATTGTGCAGCCAATCTCCAGAATTTTTTCATCTTGCAAAAGAAAATCTATACCCATTAAACAATTTCACATTTTCTCCTCCCTGTCTAGTCTATGAATTTGACTAGATTCCTCATATAAATGAAATTGTGAAATTTATCTTTTGCAACAGGCTTATTTTACTTTGCTTAACATCCTCAGAATTCTGACGCAAGCTTGAGGAATGTGTCAGAATTTTCTTTATTTTAAAGGTTTACTAATACTCCATTGCGTATATACCACATTTTGTTTATTTAAAAACTAGCTGAGGGACCCTTGTGTTGTTTCTACTTTCGGGTTGTGTGAACAGTGCTGCTGTGAACTTGGGTACACAGCTATTTCTAGAACTTTGCTTTCAGTCTTTTTGGATATATACCCAAAAAATAGAGTCACTGGAACTTAAGTTAATTGTATTTTGCATTCTTTGAGAAACAACCAAACTTTTTGTAGTATCTATATCATATAACATTCGTACGTTGCACAGGGTTTCTAGTTTACATCTTCACTAACACATGTTATTTTCTGTTCTATCTTATTTCTGCTTGTAGTTATCCTGATGGGTGTAAAGTTATCTCTGTAGATTTAATTTGTAATTTCCCCAGTGATTATTGTTGTTACACATTTTTTGGTAGACGTGTTCACCATTTGTATATATCTTCTTAGGTGAAACACCTATTCAGATTCTTTGACAATTTTAAAATTGAGTTACCCTTTTATTGTGCTTGTTAAGTAGTAGTTCTTATATGTGTTCTGGGTATTAACCCCCTGCTATGGTTTAAATGCTTGTCCCCTCCCAAATTCATGTTGAAATTTAATTGCCATTGTATCTGTGTTAAGAGGTAGCACCTTGAAGAGCTGAGTAGACTAGGTCTTTGCTCACACCAATGGATTAGATTTGTCAGTGTTTGAGTGGGTTCCTTACAAATTGCACCCGCTTTTGTTTTCCTTTCTCCATCTTTTCCTTTTTTTTCTTCTTTTTTTTTTTTTTCTTTTGGAGACAGGATCTCCCTGTGTATTGTAGGCTGGCCTCTAACTCTGGCAATCCACCTGGCTCAGTCTCCTGAGTGCTGGGATTGCAGCTGTGCGCTGCCACATCTGACTCCACCTCCACTGGCAAGCCCTAGTTACATGCTTGCTTGTTGATCTTAGATCTCTCAGTCTCTAGAATCTGCCATCAATAAAATTCTGTTACAAATGATTCACTCTGTAGCACTCTATTACAGAAGGATAAAACAGACTAGGATATCCCCTAATAAGATGGTTTGCAAAATCTTCTCCCATTCTGTAGGTTACCTTTTCCTGGGAGAGGGGGCTGCTATTGAGACAGGCAGGGTCTTGGTATGTAGCGCAGACTGGCTTTAAAGTTGTCCTCCTGCCTCAGCCTCCCATCTGCCAGGATTACAGCCATCTGCCATGACACCTGGCTCTGTAGGTTACCTTTTAACTCTGTTGACTGTGTCCTTTGATGCACAGAAGTTTAAATTTTTGCTATAGTACCATTCTCTATTTTTACTTAGTGTTTTTGGTATTAAAGAAGCCATTGCAAAATCCAGTATCATGAAGTTTAAGCTAGCTCAGTGGTAGAGCATTTGCCTCAGGTTTAATCCCCAGCATCTCCACCCCACTCTCCAAAGGAAAGAAAGTGTTACTGATGTAGCTCAATTCACATTTTTCTTCTTGCTTCTTATACTTTTGGTGTCATATTAAACAATCCATTACCAAATCCAAGATTTAGCCCCTCTGATTTTAGCTTTTATGTTTAGACCATTTATCTCTTGTAAGTTAATTTTGGTGTATGGTGTGAAGAAAAAGTCCAATTTCATTCTTTTAAGTGTGGAAATTCAGTTGCCCAGCACTATTTGTTGAAGAGATTGTTATTTTCTCACTGATAGATTTGGCACCTTTGCCAACCAGTTGGTAGTAGATGCCTGAATTTATTTCTGAAGTCTCACTTCTGTTCCATTGATGTGTATATCTATCTTTGTGCAAGTACTGTTGCCAGATAGGGGTCCAAGGAGGTCCCCCAGAGGGGAGATGGGGACCTCAACTTGGCCTGCTGGGTAGGTCCTTGGCTTATGTCATGGAGAAAGAATTACAGCAGATTTATAGGCAGAGTTAGAAAGTGAGAGAGAATAGCAAAAGGACTCCAGCCTGGGTAACTAGAAGGGGCACACTCTGATGCAGGGTTCAGGCTGGCTTGCACATAAAACCTGCAGGCCACCTTTTAAAGGTTAGTGGAGGTAGGCCACAGATCTTCGGATGATCACCTCAGTCCTGGTTTCATATCTCTGGAGGAGTCCTTATGGCTTGAGGGGCGATTTGATTCCTGTGAGATGACTGTCCTTGCTTCAGAGGAGCTGATCTCATCAGCAGTTGGTCTGCAGGCAGGTGGTCTACAGGGCTCTGGGTTTTTGTTTGTTTGTGGTTTTTTGTTTTTGTTTTTGTTTTTTTTTGTCTTTTTGAGACAGGGTCTCGCTATGCAGTTCAGGCTGGCCTTGAGCTCACTTTGTAGCCCAGGCTGGCCTCGAACTCCCAATGATCCTCCTGCCTCAGCCTCCCAAGTGCTGGGATTACAGGCGTGTGCCACCATGCCCGGCTTTTTGTTTGTATTTTTGAGACAGGGTTTCACTAAGCAGTTCAGACTGGCCTTGAACGCACTGTGTAGCCAGGCTGGCCTTCCTCAGCCTTCAGAGAGCTGGGATTACAGGTGTGTGCTAGCCCACCTGTGGCATCGTGCTTTTACAGCAGATCTCTGAAAGTTGTTTATCTTACATAACTAAAATGTCTAATTACAGTATATTACAAAGTTATTGCAGCAGAATACATGGTGCTGGTATTAGGCATAGAGACCAGTGGAACAAATTAGAGACCCCAGAAATAATGCACACATACAGGCTCAACTGATCCTCATATAGAGGGCCAGGTACACAAAGTACTTGTGGGGAAAGGATAGTCTGTTTAATTAATTGTGCTGGTAAAACTGGATATCCACATGCAAAATAATGAAATTCAACTGTACATGAATACTACTTCAAAATAGGTTAGTCTTAAATATATGACCTGAAATCGTAAAGTTTTTGTGGTCTGATGTTAGCATAGTAAACCAGCTTGCTTTTAGTTTCTATGTTGAGTATCATTTCGTATGCTTTCCCTTTCTTTTGTGTCTTTGAATCTAAAGTGAGTCTCCTGTAGAGAGCATATTTGGATCATGAGTTTTAATCCTGTCAACTTCCACCTTTTGATTTGAGAGCTTGATCCATTTAATCATTTAAATCTATCGCCAATAAGGAAAGACATCTGTCATTTTGCTCTTTACAGCATTATTGTCCATCTTTTCCTCTGTTGCCTTTTAATTTAGATGTTCTTTTATGGAACTATTTTGATTACTTTCTCATTTTCTTCTGTATTGTAGATATTTATAGTTTCCATGGGAATTGCATACATCCTGAATTACTTTAATGCATTTTTCTTTTAATTCCTGTAGGAAATAAAAAAGTGGAGTTACAAACCAAAATTACCATAATATATACTGTATTTTTGTATTCATTATAATGTATAGGTGCTTTTAAGTGGATATGTGTATATGTCACTTTTATGTTTATGTCAGTTTCCTGCATTGTCTACGATATTGTTAACTTCTTAGGCATATTCAGAGTGGTGCTCATTGCAATGCTTAATCATTCTCCACTCTACACTTGAACAGTCTTCATTACTCTACCCAGTACTTCAGGAGTAGTAAGGTTTTAAAAGTTTGGGTGGGGGGAAAAAAAGTTTGGGTGGGAGGAAAAAAAGTTTGGGTGGTAGAAGCATGGCTAGGCCTAGTGTGGCATCTGGCCATGTTTGGACACTGTTCAGAAGTTTTCCCCCCTACTGTTTGGTAATTTCCCCCATGCTTGTGCTTATCAGTGCTCCACTGAACTGTTGAGGTGGATCCTCTGCAGCTCTCTGGGCTTGTCCTTTTGTGCTCTTCAGCAGAGATCAGCTCTTGTCTTTGTACTCTTGCCTTGACCTCCTTTGACTCTCAGCTCCATTTCAGCTTGACTACTCCTCCAGGCTTTGCCTAGGCCCTTCAAATGTTGAGGCCTGGAAGCTTGGTCAAGGCAGTAAGCTAGGGGAATGATAAAGCACAGCTCTGGATCATCAGGGATCTCTGTCCTTTGTTCCTGTAGGTCCAGTGTCTGGGGATTTCCTTAACTTCTCTTTTGCTTTCCCTTTCCCTTTCCCCTTCCCATCCCTTTCCCTTCTTTTCTTCTTCACTTATCTTCTGCAGAAGAGTAATCTCTTCCTCTTTGTTTTTTGGTGATCTACTTCAGGCAGTTACTTTATCTTGGCCTGAAGGAGAAATATCTTTGTTTCTTAACATGTTCTCCTTGGAACATAACACTTGTATTAATCTTTCCAAATAAGCCAGTGTTTGGCTTTACTTTACTCTGTTGTTTTTATATTTCCTGTTTATTATTTGTGCCTTGTTAAGGTTTATAGCTTGTTCTTAAGATACGTGATTAATGCATTGTTACTCAGATTTTCTAACGTCCAATTATAATAATTTTAAGTTATTTGTCTTTAAAAATATTATTTACTCTTATAAAATAAATATTCTAATCTGAATCTCACTGCTTTTACCCATATTCAGTGATTTTCTACTCCTTCCTTCTACATGAGCCACCCTCTCAATATTTAGTGGAGAAAAGGACCATGATGACTTAACATTTGTTCAGGTGGGAGGAAAGAGGTACCTCCTGGCAAAGGCTCTGGAAATATTGTTTGTTTGTTTTGCTTTGTTTTGTTTTGTTTTGTTTTGTTTTGTTTTTTGAGACAAGGACTTGCTATGTAGTTCAGGCTGGCCTTGAACTCACTGTATGGCCCAGGCTGGCCTGGAACTTGCAGCAGTCCTCTTGCCTTACCCTCCTCAGTGCTGGGACTATAAGGCGTGCACCACCATGTCCAGCACTGGAAAAATTCTTTCTCACACCATTTTTACTGTGGTGTGCTTCCCAAGCCTCTTTTTGCCCTCTCTTGGATTTTACTCTTCTATCAGGAACTATACTGATTTTCTTTCTGTACAGTATTAGACCTTTTCAGTGAGGTAGAGTAATAAACACCTAAAAACCTGGGCTTTCCTTGCCATTGCCCAGGCCTGCTCTTTCCTGCCCTTCCCTTCCCTCTACTTTGCTTCTTTTTTTCCAGTCCTAGGGATTGATGCCAGGGTCTTTGCACTGAGCTACATCTCCAACCCTCCCCCTTTTAAATTTTTTTTTGTTTTAAATTTTGAGGTTGGGTCTCACTAAGCTGCTAAATTGCCTGGAGTGGATTTGAACTTTTGATCCTACTGCCTGAGCCTCCCAGAGTGTTGGGAATATAGATGTGCACCACCATTCCCAGAATCTCGCTTTTGCTACTTAATCCTCCTAAAACAAATGAGTGGTTCTCATTTCACTTACCTGGTTTTGTTAGAGTGTTGTGACTGTTATTATATTTACACTGTTCTCTGGAAAGTTGGCTTGCTTTCACTGACCATAATTCCTCCATTCTTCTGACTGTTCCAAGGTAGTGATAGTGCAGTGTGTGTTTGACTGGAGATAAACATGTAAGTGTACAGAGATAACTGACTTGCTGGAGCTGACCTGGGTGACTGTGGTAGTTCTGGGACCCACCTTACCTCCATGTTGCAGCCTGATCTTTACTTGACAGCTCAGTTCCTCATGTTTCAGAGTTTATTATACAGTCAGTTTTGCCTTTTCTGTTCACCAGTAAAGGAAGGGAAAACACTTCTGTTATCTGAGCATTACCTCTTGTTTTTCCTTCACAGTTGGAGTTGGACATCATATCACTTTATGCAATTGTAGTTCTACTAGACTCCACTGTCTGTTGCTTACTGAGGTCAACCCAGGTTTGCATATATGAAAAATGGAGAATCTTGAAGACAGCCTCCTCCTCCTTTTTTGTTTTTTAAGTTTATTTGAGTGTATTGGTACAGTTTAGGTACACATAATGACCATTATAGGGAATTTGTATGTGTACATGATATATCTTGACTCTTCTTTTTTTTTCCCCATTCCCTCCCCTTTCTTTCAGACTCCCTTCCCCTCCCCATTTACAAGGCTTGGTTTTCATTTTATCCTTCTCATTTTTTTCTTTTCCTTCCTTCCTTCCCTCCCCCATCCCCCCTCTAGTTCCCTTTTCCTTTTGAGCAGTTTCTATTTCACAATTTGTATTGTACATTTTTGTTCTTACTTACATTTTCAGTTTCTTACCCCAGAGAGATAATGTGAAATATTTACACATGTGTCCAATTTATTTCACTTACGATTATGGTCTCAAGGTCCAGCCATTTAGCTGTAAATATCTCAGTTTTTATCTTTTTTTATGGCTAATACTCCATTATGCTAAAAAAAAAAAAAAAAATCTTTTTATCCATTGTTGATGAGCATTTGGGTGGCTTCCAAGATTTAGCTATTAAAAACTGTGCTGCTGTAAACGTGTGTGCATATGTTGCTGTGGTATGATGCTTTTAATTCTTCTGGGAAGAAGGGGAATAGCTGTGTTAAATGGGACCTCTAATCCTAGTTGGTTTTTGTTTTTGTTTTTTGCGTTTTTTGAGACAGGGTCTTGCTATGTAGTCCAGGCTGGTCTTGAATTTACTTATGTAGCCCAGACTTCTGGTGATCCTCCTGCTTCAGCCTCCCAAATGCTGAGATTACATGTGTGCCACAGTGCCCAGCAAGTCCTAATTTTTTGAGGAATCAACACAATGATTGCCACAGTGGTTACACCAAGTTACACTCCCACCAACAGTGAAGAAGGGTTCCTTTTTCCCCACAGCCATGCCAGCACTTGTTATAGTCATTTTCTTGGTAATAGCCATTCTTTCTGGAATGAAATGGAATCTCTGCATTGTTTTAATTTGCATCTCTCAAATTACCAGTGATATTGAACATTTTTTCATATATTTGGTATTTGTAGTACTTCTGAGAAGTGTCTGTTCATCTTAGATGCTCATTTTTGGATTGGGTCTTTGAATTTGGAGGGTCTTGATTATTTTTCAGCTCTTTATAAGCTTTCGATATTCTTTGAAGAACAGCTGGCATAAATTTTTTCCCATTTTGTGGGTTTTCTATTCAACTCTTTAGCGATTTCTTTTGCTGTGCAAGAGCTCTTTAATGGGGTGAGATCCCAGTTGTTGATTCATTGTGATAACTCCTGTGTGATTGGGGTTTAGTTCATAAAGTCTTGTTTACATTTATGTGTTCAGGAGTTCTGCCTATTCTGTCTTCCAGCAGATTGAGTGTTTTTGCTTTAATACTTAGAACTTTGATTCACTTTGATTTTAGTTTAGCACATGGTGATAGACATGGGTCTAGTCTTTGGCATGTGGAAAACCAGTTTATCCAGCATCATTTATTAAAGAGGCTGTCCTTCCAGTGCACTTGTTTGGCCTCTTTGTCGAAGATCAGGTGGCTCAGTGTATTTGGAGTTGTTTCTGCATTTTCTAATCTGTTCCATTGATCCTCAGGTCTTTTTTGTTTTGTTTTGCTTCTGTTTGGTTTTTTCTGTTTTGTTTTGTTTTGTTTTGCCAGTATCATGCTGTTTTATCACAGTAGCTCTGTAGCAGAAGTTCAAGTCAGGGATTGTGATGTCCCCTGACTTGTCTTTGTTGTCCAGAATTGCTTGTGCTATTGTAGGTCTCTTTTGGTTCCAAGTGAATTTTAGGATTGTTCTCTCTAGTTCTGTGAGGTATGCTAATGGTATATTGATTGGGATTGCATTAATCTGTGTAGCAATTTTGGGAGTATGGCCATTTTCACCATAGTGGTTCTTCCTACCCAAGAGCAAGAGGTATCTTTACATTTTCTGTTATCCTCTTCAATCTTTTTCAGAGTACTGTAGTTTCCATGTACAGATCTTTTACTTTCTTTGTTAGATTGATTCCTAAATTTTTTTTTTTTTTTGATGTTTTTGTGAAGGATGTTGTTTCCCTAATTTTCTCTCAGTGAATTTGTTGTTTGTGTGCGGAAATGCTCTTGATTTTTGAGTGCTGAGTTTGTATCCAGCTATTCTGTTGAGTCTAGTTATTAAATCTACAAATGTTTTGGTGGAGGTTTTGGAGTATTCTTTATAGAGTATCATATAATCTGCAAATAATGATAATTTAACTTGCTATGTTTATTCCTTTTATTTCTTTCTTGTCTAATTACTCTGGCCAATGTTTCCAGAATGATATTTAATAGGAGTGGTGATAGTGGACATCTTTGTCTGACTAGTTAGTATGATATTGGCTGTTGGTTTGTCATAGTTGTCTTTTGTCAGCTTGAGATAAAGACTGGCTATTCCAATTTTCTTTAGGGTTTTTATTATAAATGGGGGTTGAACTTTGTCAGATGCTTTTTCTGCCTCTGTTGAGATGATCATGTGATTTTTTTTTGTCTTTGGTTCTGTTAATATGGCATATTACATTTATTGATTTGCATACTTTGAACCATCCCTGCATCCCTGGGATAAATCCTACTTGGTCATGGTATATAGTCTTCTTGATGATTTGCTAGTATCTTGAGGATTTTTGCATCTGTGTTCATTAGGGAGATTGGCCTGTAGTTTTCTTTTTTGGTTAGATCTTTCTCTGGTTTTGGAATCAGGTTAATACTTGCTTCCAGGAATGATTTTGGAAGTATTGCTTCCCTTTCAGTTTCTTAAAGAGTTTCAGCATTAGTGGCATTAATTCTTCTCTAAATTTCTTGTAGAATTGAATAGTGAATCCATGAGGGTCTGGGCTTTTCTTTGTTGTTAGATTATTAATCGCACTTTCAGTTTCATTGACAGATAATCGAGTTATTTAGAATTTTTATATATTCTTGATTTAGTTTTGGCAATTTGATTGTATCTAGGGATCTGTCCATGTCTTCTGTGTTTTCCATCTTATTAGAATTTAGGTTCTCATAGTAGGTATTGAACATCTTCTGGATTTCTGTAGGTAGGACCCGTTGTGATTCCCCCTTTTCATTCCTAATTGCTTGAATTTGTGTTCTTTCTTTTCTCTTTTTGATGAGGTTAACTGATGGCTTATCAATTTTATTTATCGTTTCAAAGAACCAACTTTTCGATTCATTGATTCTCTGTATTGTTTTCTTATTTTCAATTGCATTAATTTCTGTTCTTATCTATATAATTTCTTTTCTCATATGAGCTTTGGGTTTGATTTGTTCTTTATGTAGAAGTTTGAGGTTCAACATTTGGTTGTTTATTTGAGCTTGTCCTGTTTTTGTAATGTGAGAGTTCATCATTATTTATTTATTTATTTATTTGGTTTTTCTCCGGTACCGGGAACCAAACTCACGACCTTGCGCTTGCCAGGCAGGCGCTTTGCCACTGAGCTAAATCCCCAGACCCGAGAGTTCATCATTATAAATTTCCCTTGTAGGACTGCTTTCATTACACACCATAAGTTTTGGTATATTGTATCGGCATTATCATTTAATTGTGTATACTGTTTAATTTTATCTTTAATTTCCTGTGTTTAATTTCCTCTTTTGTCTTTAACTTCGTTGGTTGTTCAGAAGGGTGTTGTTTAACTTCCATGCATTTATGTAGTTTTTGTGATTTCTTTTGTCATAGATTTCCATTTTCATTGTGCTATGTCCAGACAGTATGCACAGGATGATTTCAATTCCTTTACATTTACTTAAACATGTTTTGTGGGTTAGTATGTCATCTGTTTTGGAGAACATCCCATTTGTAGCTGAAAAGAATGTGAATTCTGATGTTTTGGGGTAGAAAACTTGGTAGATGTCTATGCAATCCATTTGTTCACAGGCCCTGTTGAATTCTGATTTTTTTTGTTTAGTTGATCTATTTGTGACAGTGGAGTATAAGGTCCCCCATTACAGTTGTGTTAGTGCTTATTTGATTTTTCATGTCCGTTAAATTTCTTTTATATCATTGGGTATATAACTATATATATTTGGTACATATGTATTTATGATTGTTATCTCCTTTTGGGAGTTTTCCCTTAAGAATAATGTAGTGACCTTCTTTATCTCTTGATTTGTCTTGGCTTGAAGGTCACATCATCAGCAAATAAAACAGCTGCCCCTGTTGCATGGAATATTGTTTCCCATCCTTTGACTTTCAGTCTATAAATTTCTTTTTGAGTTAAATGTGTTTCTTGTATTTAGCATGTTGTTGGGTCTTGTTTCTTGATTCAGTCTGCCAGTCTATTTCTCTTGATTAGTGAATTGAGAAAATTTACAGTCGTGGGTATAACTGATATGTGTTTACTTATCCTTATCATATTATTATCTGCTGTAGGTGCTCTGTCTGTTCCCCTCTGTTTAGTTCCAGTTAGCAGTTATGGTGTTCCAGAGAGAGAAGGAGAGGGGGAGGGGGAGAGGGAGGGAGGAAGGGAGGAAGGGAGGAAGGGAGGAAGGGAGGGAAGGGAAGAGAGAATGAACACAGGCAGCCCATTGGGAAAGGAGCAGTCACTTACCCTGGTCTGTGTCAGTGAAGTTTGTTGCCAGGTGCTTGCCCTGCCTAGTGGCTTCTTTGTATTGGTGTTCTTGGATTTGTGCACATTATGTGTCTCTCTACAGTATTTTTCAGAACACATTGTAGAGTTGGTTTGGTGGTCATAAATTTGTTCTTTGTCATGGAAGTATCTTATTTCTCTGTTAATTCTGAAGGACAGTTTTGCAGGGAATATCAATCTGGGTTGGAAGTTATTTTCTCTCAGGACTTGGAAACCGATGAGGGCAAGAGAGAATGAAGGAGAAAGCAAAAGATCATTGAAGCGAATCAGAAAGATTAGGCACAATGTTCACTCACATGAAGATATCATAAGATCAAGAGAGATAGTTGAGGAAAGAGAGAAAGAAGGTGAATAGAAAGGAATAAAAATATATGTATAAACCTAAAAAAGAAAAAGCAAACAAAACAACCCAGCCAGACAGTAAATGGAAATAATACACATGAACAAAAAAATACATAAAATTCCTCTAGTGTCCACTATTCTGTTGCTGTGTCCAAATCAGCACCCCACCAATCCTGCAATAAGATTAGTACCAGATGTAGAGCTGAGCTTGGCCTCTGGATGTGGGGCTGTGGCCAGCCTTTAGCCAGCGGCTTTCTGGATGGCCTACCCACGTTTCCTTATCTAGTTTGTCTCTGCATTGCTCTCCTAGTTGCTGGGGCACCCTCAGACAGAGACAGTCCCATGTACGGTTGGCCCCTCCTGCACCTTGTATGACCTGTTCTGTTCCACACTGCTGGTTCATGGTTCCTCTTACTCTCTACCCTCCTTGTCCCACACCGGTGGTCACAAGTCAGGGAGTGCTGATTTCTTGGCCCAAGGGTGCTTACACCACTGGTCACAGGGCAGGGGAGTGCTTGTTTCCTACTCCTTGTCCCTCACTGCTGGCCACAGATCAGAGGGAGTGCTAACTTCCCAGCCCAAGGGTACTTATGCTGCTGGTCACCAGTCACAGGAAGGAGAAGTGCTAATTTCCCATTCCTTGTCCCTGCTGCCACTGGACAGTCCAAGTCCCTCTCTTGCGCCGGTGGTAGGGCAGGAAGAATTGTGTTGTTTCACTAGCAGTCCTCAATGCTGTGGCCAATTCCTAACCTCATTGTCACTAGAACTTCCAGTTAGCAGTTATAGTGTTCCAGAGGGGGAGAGAGAGAGAGAGAAAAGAGAGAGGAGAGAGAGGGAGAGGGAGGGAGGGAGAGAGAGAGAGAGGGAGGGAGGGAGGGAGAGAGGGAGGGAGGGAGGGAGAGAGAGAGAGAGGGAGAGAGGGAAAGAGGGAAAGAAAGAAAAGAAAGAAAAAGAAAAGAAAAGAAAAAAGAACACAGGCAGCCCACTGGGGAAGGAGCAGTCACTTACCCTTGTCTGTGTCAGTGAAGTTTGTTGCCAGGCTGCAGTGTTCTTTGTTTCCAGGAAATCAAAAGAGATGAGGTGCCTTATATCCTAGATCTATCCTGTATGATTTGAGTTTACCACACCTTTGCAGTCTGTCCGTTTTTTTAGTGGGGTGGGCTTCCTTCCTGGGAATGGCAATTCCTGCTCTGATCCCCCCAGTTGTAAATCCACAGGCAGCCCTGTAGGCTGGTTGGTTGTTTTATAAAGTCCTATGTCGATGTTTTGTTTGACCTACAAGTCTTATTTCAGATTAATTTTGGTATCAGGGTGTATGTCCCTCCCTTTCTTCCAGATACCTGTGTTTTTACTTGATTTTCTCTGAGAAACTCCACTGTGAATCCTTTATTCAGTCATGTTGAAGCCTCTACTGATAGCCTGCTTTTTGATCGTTACTACATTTTTAAAATATCAGGAGTTCAATTAAGATATTGCATTTTACATAGTATCAGTTATTTATCAGACAGCTCTATATAGTACTTAAAAGAAAGAATCTTCTAATATGCAGAGAAAATTGCGTGATGCAAAGTACAAAAGAATCCCTGAAGGATCTGTAACATGGAACTGTAGTATGATATTACCTAAAGAAAAGAGTGGCTTTATGTTTTAAATCAATAGCCAGCCTCCAACACACATGTGTTCCATAGGTCACTGAGGGCATGCCCTTTATGGGGACTCTGGGGTCCAAGCCTTCCCCCCGCCCCACCGCTGCCCCACTGCCGTTTCATGACTGCTGTAAGGTGAGCAGCCTGCTTGGCTACATGTTCCCACCATAGGCATGAAAGTGATGAGTCAACTCACTACAGACTAAAACCTCCAAGTTAAGCTAAAATAAAGCATTCCTCCTTAATTGTTTCAGGTGTTTTGGCACAGTAGTGGAAAACTGTCACAACTTCTGGTCCTCATCATTTAGGCTAAGGGATGCTCAACCTGTCCTGGTTTTGGTCCTTAGCAGTTGTAGGCTTCCTATTTTCAGCATTCCAAGTGCATATGCTATTGTTTGTACATTTTCTTAACTTTAGCTCTGCCCTGCTCACTCTTAAGATACTGTAGACTGTCTTTGGGGAAGATTATAGCTTTTCTTAGTGGTGTGATCTCTATGCAGTATCAGTTGAACTGGAAGGTTATGGTATAGTTAAGAGTTTTTCCTTAATGCTGTGTTATAATTATATGTGATCAGTTTTACTATTTTCTCTCAAATAAGGTATCATATTTGGATTTTACTTGAGGAACCATAACATTTTGTGTCTGGGACAGATAATATACTGTCATTTCCCCCTTGTTTTGAAAGAAAAAATTCTAAGAGAAGTAGCTGACTCATTCTTTAACTGAAATGGCTATGTTGTCTGTCCTTCAACCTTGGCCACAGTGGAAACTGAAAATAGACTGGGCCAGGGAGTAGGAACACCCAACATTGTGTGCAAGGGAGTGAGCATCACTCCTGTTTCCTGTTAGCAGATTGCTGGTGTTTATTATGCACCCTGATCTTTTGAGTTGAGGCTCATTGTTGGGCAGAGGTAGACTGCTTTCAACATTACCTTTTTTCCAAGGAACTGCAGATGACCTAACTGAGAAAAGCCAAAGCCAGGTGCCCCAGTGCATCTGAACTTCTCAGGTCATGTTAGAAAGTAGGCAAAAGAGTTTGTAGAAACTACCCCTTTCCCCAGAATCATGGTTGCCAGGCTAGAATCCTTAGTGTAAGGGATGTGGTGAGTAGGTAAGTGAAGATCTGTACTTGGCTTTGCCTGAGTAACTGGCTACATTGAACTCCAGTCACTTAAGTTGCTGTGGAGCAGGCTGCCTGTCACATGTATGTGCTGATTCATTTTGTGGAGGTTCAGGTTTTATAAGAAAAGTAGTGTAATGTGATGAATAGTAGCATATAGTCTGGAAGTGTGTGACTATCTTGATGGAGTGCTAGAGCAGACATTTATTGTATAATTTCTGTCATCTGTAAAATGGGGATAATAATGGTTTCTATCTCAGAAGATTGCAGTGAGGATACAATAGTAGCATATATGATGTGCTTTGATTGGGATCTGGCTTCCTGTTTGTGGATCTTGCTGTTACTGGATAAATTTTTTCTGAGTATTACTCAGGTTCTTTGTAATCCTGTTGATAGCCTATGTCCTCTATATATATGTATTCATGTGTAATTCTGCTTTCCTTGAAATGAGAAGGGGAATGATTTCTTTTGCTCACCATTGCCCCCTATATCTGGCTGATATTTAGTGGAGCTCAGCAAATATGTGTTGACTGATTTAATCATTGTAGTTGAATAAGGGGTTGGGGAGCACTGAGGATTGAATCCAGGGGCTTGCCCGTGCTAAGCAAGCTCTGTACCACTAAGCTACATAGCCAGCTCTTTTTATTTTATTTTATTTTATTTTTTGGTACCGGGAATTGAACTCATGACCTTGCGCTTGCCGGGCAGGTGCTGTACTGCTGATCTGTATCCCTGGCCTCTTTTTATTTCTTATTTTGAGACAGAATTTTGCTAAATTGCCCAGGCTGGCCTTGAACTTTTGATCTTCCTGCCCCAACCGCCCAAGTAGCTGGGATTAACAGGTGTATGCCACCATGCCTAGAGTATATTTTCACTATTTCATGTTGGTAGAGATAGGAATATTTACAGAAGTTATTCTTCAAGTATTGATTTACTTAAGTTGTTGGTAATTTGTTAGTTTGAAAAGTTGTTAAAAGTGGTTATTTTATAAATGTTTAATAAATGCTTAGCCTATCCAGTATGATAGGTATGTCATTAATTCCACTATTTAATATAGTGCTGAGAAAAAATGTCTAATTTTTGTAGAAAAGTTAACCTGGAGAGGTTTTATTATTTTTTTAAAATTTGTGTTCTTTATCCTTGTGTTTATATTTTTTAAAAAGTTTTCAGATAGTTTTTTTCCTAGGGCATTTTACTAGCTAGAAAGATACAACTGATATTGCTACAAAGTGGTAAATGTGTAAATTATTAAAATATTGACAGCTCATAGTGAAATTATCTTTTCAGTATGTGACTTTAATAATAGTGCAGAAATGACCAAATTCAGTTGCAGTTTCCAACTGTGGAGGACTAGTTTTCATTCAGAATATATTTACAGTATTTTTTCCTATTTAGAAGCATAGTAGCTCCCAGGGTTTACACAGTTAAATTCTTGGTTCCTTACTCATAATTATGGATCAAGCTCAAGGGTTCATGTTAGACCACTCGCCTAGCATGTGTGAGGCTCTAGGTTCAATCTACAGTACCATTAAAAGAAGAAAACGAAAACAAAACAATCCGAAAAGCAAAAAACACCAAACTCAAATATTTCATTTCTAATAGGTCATTATTGTGCAAAATACTCACCCATGATATATTTGACAGTGAGGGGATTTATTGCACACAATAAGAACTCCAACAGTAGCATGCTTAGCCCAACAGCTTAATAATATCATCAAGGTGTTGGATTCATTATATTCTTTTGCTCTTCCTGGTGTGGTCCTTGGTGGGCTCTGTATGACTGAGCAGCTCTTAAGTAGCACATCCTTACACAACAATGCCCCCTAAGTTAGAAACAAAGTTTTGTGTGTGATTTAAAGATGAAGAAATGCCTAGAAGCCATCCCACATTTCCCCTTGAATCTCATTGGTTATAATGCCACTCATTCTTCCTTAAATCATGGAATTATCTTGGTTAATTTTGAGGTGAAGATTTAACAGCTGGATCTGGGGGAGCTTTTCAGCCTTCAGTCGTAGGGTGACTACTATCAGCATAAGCACACAGTTGTTGAAACGTGAGCAACATTGAAAATGTGTTAGCAAGTGTTTCTTGGTTAGTGCAGGAAGCCAACCCTTGCTGTCAAAAGTGCCTGTTACGCTGAGTTCAGAGTACATTATAGAAATACTATTAGATCCTACCTTTAAGAAGTGTTGTGTAATATAAGAGGAGCTACAGGAAGATGACAGAGAAGTACCTGTCTTCATTAAGGGAAATCAGGGAATGTTAGCTGCTTCTTAGATAATAAATTTTCATAACAAGTTATTGATATTTATGAACTCCCCTTTATATTACATTTATTCATATTCAAACTTAGTTTTCTGTAAAGGATTTGATAGTAAATATTTTAGTTATTTCAACCATATGGTTTTTGTTGCAGCTACTCAGCTGTCATTGTGGAACAAAAACAGCCACAGACAGTATTTAAAAGAATGGACAGTAGTAGGTATCAGTAAATCATCATTTACAAAAAGCACGCAGTGGGCTAGATTTGAACTGTGAGCTGTAGTTTGCCAGCTCCTGTTCTAGTATTTTAATACCACTAGTTTTTTTCCCCTCTACCACTTTCTTATTTTTATATCCTGTCCATTTACATTTTAAATAAACTTTATTTTAGATTAGTTTTAAGCTTAAAAAAATTGCATATAATAATACACAGAGTATATGAAAACTCTGTACCCATGTTCCCCTTTTATTAGCATCTTACATTAGTATGGTGTATTTGTCTAGATTCATGAATGAGTATCCATGCATTATTATCAGCTGGAGACTACTTTATTCATATTTCTTGATTTTTACTGAATGGACTTTTTCTGTTCCAGTATGTCATCCAAGCTACTACATTTAGTTGTCAAGTCTCTAAGCTTCTCCGGACTACCAGTTTTTCACACTATTCTTTTTGATGACCTTCAAAATTTTGACAAATACTGGTCAGGTGTTTTGTAGAATATCCCTCAACTAGGATTCATCTTCTTTTTTTCATGATAAGGCTAGGGTTAGGGGCTTGGAGGGATAAAGCCTGCAGAGACAAAGTATCATTTTATTATATGATATTCTCCCCAGCCTTCTATAGTATACTCTTCTGAAGGAAGTAACTTTTGGAGTGAATAAGTTATATTCCACTTCCTTGGGGCAGAAAGTCTTCATAATATTTGGGATTCCTCCTCATAAACAGACTTACCTCTTCTCTCTGTTTTATTTTATCATTTTATCAACATGAACTCACACATTGTACTTTGGGTTATAGTGCAGGACTGCTTTATTTCTGTGATCAAATGGTTCCAACTTTCGTCATTGGGAACTCTTTGACATACTTCCATCATCACTGTTGTTTGTTTGGTTTGTTCTTTGTTTTTTGTTGTTCTGGTACTAGGGTTGAACCAAGAGCCTTCACACTGAGCTAACTCCCAGCCCTTTTATTTTTATTTTGAGAGAGGCTCTTGCCTGAGTTGCTAAGTTGCCCAAGCTAGGCTCAAACTTTTGATCCTCCTGCCTCTGCTTCCCAGAATTGTGAGATTACAAGTGTGTCTTTTTTTCTTTTCAAGCACTAAAAATACATCTATGTTTTTAAAATTACAGTAAAACACATATTGCCATTAATCCCCCTCAAAATACTCCCCTCTCACTTCCAAAGGACTTATCCCATTGTTCTTACCGCTTTCTAAAGCAGTTCTAGAAGTCCTCATTTGTGTGTCTTTTTGTTTTCATCTTGCCTTGATGTCCTGAATCAATTAAAAATTTTACCTTTCCTGGTTATTTTGACTTTGGGGAGGAGCCAGGAATTGCACTGCCAGATTCAGTGGATGAGTACATACCATGTTTTTATGAGCCTGCCTTTCTCTTGGATGGCACTCAGCAGCAGCATTCAGTATTTTTGATTATGTCTTGTAAAGACACTCAAAAAACACTTCCAGAACTGCTTCAGAAAATGGCAAGAGAAGCTGGGCATGGTGGCCCATGCCTGTAATCCCAGCACTTGGGAGGCTGAGGCAGGAAGATGACTTCAAGTTTGAAGCCAGCCTGGACTACATGGTGAGTTCAAGACCCGCCTGAACTTTGACCCTATCTCAAAAAAACAAAAAAGAAAATGTCAAGAATTATGGAAAGCGTGTTTGAAGCAAGGGGAAATAGTTTGAGGGGGAGTCATGTCAGTGTTGTTAAGTCAAAGCAGACCCTTAGCGAAACTAAGGTAATCAGTCACAAGAAATTTTAAAGTGGAAGTTTTATTGTTTCTGGTGACTGAACACGTGGGTTATGACTCCAGGAGCCAGCCTCTGACCAGAGGTGTCTGGGGTTATATGGAGAGCTCTGGGTTATGGAGATGTGAATGGGTAAGAGTGACTTGGTAGGTTAAGTTTCTTTTTTTCTGAAATTATGTCACCTGGTCAAGATTGAGTTATATCCTGCTTTCCTAAGTTAGGTTTTAGGATATTATCTCTCAGAAATGATGTGTCCTGTCTGTCCGGACTGGGAACGGAATGGCAGTAGTAGGGGGAATACTGCATTCTCTACTCACAATGTATCTTTTACTATGATAAATTCAAAATAAATACATTTATTTAAACATTCACTGTATAATTTGATCACAGCTTATATATTGTGATACTCTAGACTCCTCTTATATATTTCCAGGGTTAGTCATTTTTGCAAGGAGCCCTGATCCATTCCTCTTTATTCACCTACAGGTAACCTCCAGTGTACTAGAATGAGGTCCCTGCAGTTTGTATGCTGGAGTACCCCGTATGTGATAGGCAGTTGCAGGACAAGTATAGACCTACAGCTGCTCTTTGCTCTGTGTGAGGTTTATGTTCAAAAGCAATGGGGTATTAACCCGTATGGATGTCTCACTGTCAGATTTCCTTTCCCTCTTTTGAGGGTGATGACGACTGTAAAGGAGAAGAATGCTCTTTTGGAGTCCTTTACATGACTGGATTGTGTGTGTGTATAAAATTGTGGTAAAATACACATAAGACAAAATTTACTGACAACGCTTTTTAAGTGCACATTTCAGTAGTGCTAAGTATTTTCGCATTGTTATGTGACCAGTTTCCAGGAATTTTTCATCTTGCAAAACTGAAACTGTTCATTAAGCAGCTCCTCATTTCCCTCTCACACTCCAAAAATTACTTTCCTTTTCCTTCATCCTTTGGCCACCACTCCTCTACTTTTGAGTTCTGTGAATTTGACTGCTTTCAATACCTCATGTAAGTGGAGCCATATAGTATTTGTCTTTTTTGTGAATGGTTTATTTCACTTAACATAATGCACCTAAGGTTCATCCATGTCATAGCATATCTGTGTACCTATATTTTAAGCCTGATCATGCCCATCCTTCCATCATTTCCCAACACCTCTGATACTGTGAACTGCTTGTGTTTTTTCTAATCTCAGCTTTAAAATGTGTCTCACAATAGTGTCTATACTTTAAAATAGAAAGTAATTTTTTTTGGAGAATATATTTTTTCATTCTCAGATATTTTGACTTACATGGGGGTGAAGGATGAGAATAGAGAGCTACCAAGGGACCTCATGGAAAGACTTAGAAGATTTTAATCTTTATAATGAGGGCAAAGAGAGTATGTAGCAGTGAATAATTAATTGCTGTGTAAACTAATCTGAACCTTACTGTCTTAAAACAGCTCCCAGTAATGACAGTTCTTTGGGGGAGCAGTGTCTGGAACTCAGGTAGGGCGTCTGTACTGGATTTGCTCAGGGTTCCTCATGGTTCTTACTCATCTGCAGGCCATTTCATTCTGGGAAACTGCAGAGAACTAGATAGGCTAGCCCTCTTACACTTCCTGCTGTGAGCTATTTAAGAGTCTTTGAGATTCTTACATGAATGATGCTTGACATAGTCACCTAGTGTTGGACGTGTAAAATGTAATGCGATGCATGGAAGTCAGACAGGATCAGAGAAGTAACAGGGTCTGATGTGCATTTAGACCCATCTCTCTGGCTGAGGGGCAGTGGGTGAAGGAGCAAGAGTGGAAGCAGGGGTCCCTTTTCAATCTCTACCTCAGCAAGAGAGGGTAGAGGATTGGACCAAGGGGAGCCAGACAGTAAGAGAGGACTCAGGCTTGATGACAGAGTTTCTGACTTGAGCCAGAAGGAGAGACACAGAGGGGCTCACACAGCCTTGTTAAAGGCAGAGGTGGAGTAGTTCTGTTTCCAGTCCTTTGGTAAAGGGCTGATGAAAACTGGTATTTTTAAAAATTGTGCTAATATGTTATTTTTTATTTCTTTGAATTGCTAGGTGCTTAAATGGCCCTTTCGTTGTGAAAACACACTTTGTGAAGTGTGGTGCTTAAATGGTGCTTTGAATTGCTAGGTGCTTAAATGGTCCTTTTGTTGTGAAAACACACTTTTAAAGTGTGTTTTGTTTTGCAAATGTCTCATAATTTAATGGGCTTTTAAAAACTGCTCATTAGCCTGTAATCTCAGCACTCAGGAGGCTGAGGCTGGAGGATTGAAGGGCGTTTGAGGCCAACCTGAACTACACAGAGAGACCCTGACTCAAAACAAACAAACAAACCTGCTCATTAGACTTAGAGGACTTTGCAAGTTTGCATATTTAATAACAATTTTACTTGGCTCTTTTTGAAAAAATTTACAAAATAAAGAAGTACACATTCCCTTCACCTAAATCTAGCAGTTAATATTTTGTGATCATTGATTTATTTGTTTGTTTGTTTGTTTTTTTTGGTTTTTCTCCGGTACCGGGAACCGAACTCACAACCTTGCGCTTGCCAGGCAGGCGCTTTTGCCGCTGAGCTAAATCCCCAGCCCCTGTGACCGTTGATTTAGAGTAGATATGTGCACCATCTCTCCAAATCACTTGACACTGAGTTGTAGTCCACAAGAATACCCAAGATGTTTAATGTTATGCAATATGATTTATCTGATACATAATTCTTACTCATGTTTTTCCTTTTACCCCTATTTCATCCTGAATCCAGTCTTGCTCCATTCAGGAGTCCCAATTTAGTTATTACAGCTCTAGTCTCTTTTAATCTGGACCATCTCATTGTAGAACTGAGGAGGTAGACCTAAGGCCTTTGCACTGAGCTACATCCCAGACCTACATATGTTTTTAATTTTTTTGAGACAGGATCTTGCTAAATTGCCTAGGCTAGACTCAAACTTGCTGTCCTCTTGTTTCAGCCTCCCAGAATTTGTGCATTTGTGTATGCGTGTGTGTATAAGAGTGAGTTACAGGCATTCACTACCAAGCCAGGCTTGACATTATTTTTAGGAGACCAGCCATTTCATTTGTTTTATAGGCTCTTCTGTAATCTGAATTTGTCTCTTTCCTCATGATTAGATTCTAGTTAACCATGCCAAATTTACTTTTAACTTTTGAAGAGTTAACAAATACAACCATAAGAATAGTATAGGTTTTACAAAGCCTGTGTATCACCTGTAGTTAACCAGATACTAACAGCACTTGACTTTTCAGTAAGTATTATCACAGAGTCAAAGAATATTACATTGAAAGGAATTTTAGATTTTATCCCAGTAAGTCACAAACTGCCGAAAATTAGCAGATTAGGCATAGTCTTTAAAATAGAAACAGAAAGCTGAATTCTGGTACCTTTAGATATGGAGTGTGTTACTGTATTTTCATATTAAACCTAGTCTTTATTGTTCTCAGCCAATATTTAAATTACCTTTGCTGCCCCTGAGGCTTTTGAACATAGCAACCTATACAATCTCTTGTGTATAGCTAAAGAAATTTAGACTTAGAGAGGTTAAGTTGCTGAGGAGTGCATAATTAGCAAGGGACAGACAGGTCTTGGAATCAAAATCTTTTTGGAGGGTCAGGGGTGGTTTTTGAGACAGGCTCTTGGCTTGTGGTCCAGGCAGGCTTTGAATTTGCTCTGTAGCCCTGGCTGCCCTTAAACTCTAATTTCTCCTGCCTGAGGCTCTTGCATGTTGGGATTAAGGCATGTGTCACCACACATGCCTAATCAAAGTCTAGAAGACCCAGTTGATTTCCTACCAGAGTTCCAGTGGTTTGAACTAAGGGGACAAATAGCCTATCTGATCAGGGAAGGTGAAGGAACCAGGGGTGCCACAGAATGAAGCTTAGGAGGAAGAGAGCCCCCGCAGAAAAGATTTTTGGTACTTTTTCAGTGCTAGTAATTGAACCTAAGGCCTTACACTGCTAAACATACATTCTGCCAGAGATATATGAAGCCTCAGAATGAAGTTTTTTCTTAAATAATATGGATAATCCAAAAATGTTAATTTAAATATTTTATACCATTTTAAGAAAGTGAATTTCTTATGTATCTTACTACGTTTCATAATAGGTTTCTTTCTTTTTTTAAGCTGCAAGGCTTTGGCCGACCAAGTGTTTACCATGCTGCTATTGTCATCTTCCTTGAATTCTTTGCATGGGGCCTGTTGACAACTCCAATGTTGACTGTAAGTATTACTGAACTGGGTCCTTGTCCCAGGTCTATATATCTAGGGATGTGTTTGGGAGTAGCTCCTAATGGTGATTTAAAACAGCTTGTTATTTTGGGTTGTTTCTATGGTATTGTGAACCAGCTGCAATAAAATACTTCATTGTGCATTCCTGAGTAGCACTGCACTCACTGAACCAGAGTTGTAGGGGTGCTGTCATATAAAGGAACTGCATATATTTAGGAAGGTCTTTTAGATATACTGTAGGAAATACTCAGCAAGCATTGTTGATATTTGTATGTTTATGTGGTTGTTAATGGCCTTTGACTTAAGGATATAATACATAGGATATTAATAAGTATCTTGTAACAATGAAAGTAATAATTGTAAAAATGTGCACATTTCTGTTTTTGGTAGCTTATATATGGCCATTTCTTAGACTCAGTATTGAATTTCTTAGCAAGAATTTGGGTGTTTGACATATGCTGTGTTTGGGAGGAAGTGAGGTCTCCCCCCAAAACAGATTAGGGGTAGATTCAGGTGCCTAGTAACTGTTTAACATTTAATTTTCACAAACACCTTTTAAGTTGGCCTTAAGTTTTAGTTATATTAAATTTTTCTTTAAAAACCTGATGGTTAACTCTTCCCAGTCATTTTGCCTTATCAGAGGATAACTTTTGATATGGATAGTCTTTGTTCCCCATTTAGGTCCAGAAAATACAAAACTTGAGAGGGGTAGCTAATAGCCAATTAGTCTTACATGAGACTTGACAATAAACCTTTTAAGGTTTTTAAGCCTTCTGGCACATTTAAAATACAAAATTGATTAACTAAAATTATAACAGTTTGAGCAGTAGACTTGAAAATACTTCCTAATTCTCTTTTATTCTTCCTTGTTGCACTACCTTTTCCTTCATAGAGTTTTATTTACTTCAGTAATTAGTTGAGGACAAGTGGCTCCCCATTTTAAATTAGAGAGATTTGACTTTTCATCAATGTGTCTGTAGTGGCTGCTTCTGCCTGGGACCCAGTTAGTGCTGAATAAATACTGTATTTGAACAAATCCATGAGTCACAGGACACATAGATGTCCTCAAGTTAATGTTTCTCCAAGAAATGTCTTCAGTGTGAATACAGACACACCGTGCTACTTTTTCTTTTCTTCATTTTTAAAAATTGTGTTAAAGTACACTTAACATAAACTTCCTGCCTTAACTATTTGAAGTGTAGTTCAATGGTATTAAACGCATTAATAATGAATGTACAGATGTTGCTACCATCCATCCCCAGAACTCTTTACTTATAAAAATCTCGGTACACATTAGTCAGTAGCTCTTCCTTTTCCCCCTACCCTGAGCCCTTGGTAACTACCGTTCTGCTGTTTCTGTGCATTTGATGACTTTATCTCATGCAAGTGGAATCACATAGTGTTTGTCTTTTCGTGACTGTTCTATTTCTCATAGCGTAATGTCTCCAAGGTTCATCATGCTATCGCATGTATCAGGATTTCCTTTTTTTACTTTTTTTTCTTTTGGTGGTACTGGGATTTAAAACCAAGAGCATGCTGCCACTGAGCTACACTCTCAGCCTTTTTCTTTTTCTTTTTTTTTTTTTTTTTTTTTTTTTAATTGAGACAGGGTCTTAGAAGTTTTCTAGGCAGACTCAAACTTGGCATCTTCCTTCCTCAGCCTCCCTTGCTGTGGGGACCATAGATGTGAGTCACTGTGCCTAGCTAGGATTTCCTTGTTTTTTACAGTGAATAATACTTCACTGTGTCACTCTTGCTCTCAAAGTATGTATATGTGTGTATAATATATACTATATATACCACATTTTTATTGCCTTTTTTATCAATGGAATACTTGGTTTTGCTACCATATTTTGGCTTCTGTTAATAATGTTAATAATGTTACTAAGAATATGAGTATAGAAAAATCTGTTCAAGTCTCTGCTTTTAGTTGTTTTTGATATATACCAAGAAGTGAATTGCTGCATCATAAAGGAAAGCTATTTTAAGCTTTTTGAGGAACTGCCAGACTGTTTTCCATAGAGGCTATATATAATTTTATATTCTTACCAACCGTGTGTGAGGACTGCAGTTTCTCCTCTGGGGTTTTGTTTTGTTTTCTTGTTTTTTTCTTTCCCTTGTTAGTACTGGGAATTGAACCCAGGGCCTTTGCACTGAGCTGCATCTTTTTTTAAATTTTGAGACAAGAAAAGTCTCACTAAATCACTAAATTGTGTGTGTCGGAGATGGCTTTCCATCCTCCTGCCTCACCCTCCCAGAGTCATAAGGATATAGGTGTGTGCAACCACTACTCCTGGCTTGTCTTGTTTAATGATAGGAGCCATCTCAGTGGGTATGAGGTGAGCCAGGTCACTTGCTGTAAAGAACTGAGTTTTTGTTTTTTTATTAACATTTGTGATCCTAGTCATTTGATTCCTCCTCCCCAGTTTCTTCATTTGTGTTCTTCCAGGAAAGATGGCCCTGTGGTTATATCCATCACCAGATGCACAGTTCAGCTGACTGAAGATAAGGTGCCCATTCAAACAGATGTCATGAACTTTCCTTGGTGTTTACTTTTGTCCTGTTATTATACATTGTGGTTTATAGCATACTTTTCTATCAATAAACAAGCAGGTAATTAAAGAAAGACCAGTGCTGATTTCCAACTTTCCTATTTAACATTGTAACCAGAGCTGGTAGAATATAAAGTAACCACTGGTGGGTCTTCTTAATTTAAAATTAGGTATATAAAACATTTTGGTGTGCATTCTGATTTTGTTACAGAGTTTTAAAGTCTTTTAGTATATCATTACACTGCCTTCTGGTGTCCATTGTACCCGATGAGAAGAGAGCTGTTAATAAGAATTGTCATTCTCCTTAGGTCAGGGGTCTGCAAATTGTGGTCGATGGGCCACATCTGGCATTCTGTCTACTTCTGTGCTGTTTGCAAAGGATGGTTTCACATCTTTAAATGGTTGATGGAAATCAGCCAAATTCTCTAATTTTTAGATACCATAACATATTAGTATTTTATACAGTCAGTATTGTTTGATTTAGTGTGGTATTTGTCTATTCCTGTTCTTCCTTTTCCAGAACTTCTGTGCTTTCTTCTGTAGTCAGTTCTTGAAGATGTTCTTGTTTTGTGTTGCTTTGTTTGGTGTAGATCTGCTGTGTAGTGTGTTGTTTCTGATGTATATGTAACATTAAATCTCCTAGAGAAAACTGTACTTACTATCATAATTAACTCATTGGCAGTGATATAGATTATCCTTTTATTTTGTATATGTCCTTTATCTGTTGTGAGTGGGAAAAGAGGTCAGAAATTGAGAGAATGTGTTTCTAGGGGTGGCAGGTAATGCAGATGTGTGAAGTGTATAAGAGTGGGCTGGTGTTAGGGTTAGAATGCCTGTTCCTTCTTCAGCAGCAACCACCATCTGCTCATGCAACATGTTAACAACATGCAGCCTCTCTCTGAGAAGATGAAAAATGGTCAGTTTTTATGAAATTTTCTGAAATTTACATGTTGACATTCACATGTTGAAAAGCAATATAATCCAGTAGTCTACCCTTCCGGTTATAGGCAGTAGTAGCCAATTTGCCATCTATGGTCTAAAGACCTTTGGTAGCTAGAGAGGAAAGCATTACTCTTTAACATTAAACACAAGGACTGGTTATAGGAACTCTTGAGTTTTTTGAGACTTTGATCTCACTGTGTAGGTCTGGCTGAGCTCAACTCACTGTGTAGCCCAGGCTGGCCTCAGTCTCCCTATGCTGGGATTACAGGCATGTATTACCATGCCCTGCATTGAATTCTTGATCTATGAAAGTGTGGGTACTCTGGCATTTCTTCCAGAGTACTGAAGCACTTGACCATGTGGTTATAGGGCTTTGTGCCACTTTTGGCAGCCATGCAGAATCTGGAGCTCTATGCTTTTTGAATCCCACCCTATTTAATTCTGCTAGTGTGTTTCTGTAAGTCCTACTTTGGAGAACTATGCTTTGATTATAATCTTGGAGCCAAATCTGAAGACAGCAATTTTATTTTATTTTTTTTTCTTTTTGGTTTTGTACCAGTGATTGAATCCAATTCTTTGCACTGAACTACATTCATAACCTTTTTCATTTTTTATTTTGAGACAGGGTCTTGCTGAGTTGCCCAGTCTGGGCACAAACTTTCACCCCTCCTTCCTCAGCCTCTCAGAGTGGCATGTGCCACCACGCTGACTCTTCATACTTTTTGATGCACAAAACAAGTTATTGAATGGTTCTGATCTTGGTAAAAATTTTTTGAAACTTTGATGATACTCCACTCAAATATTTGTTTTTCTTCAATACGACCAAGCAGAGTTCAGGTGCCACATTGGAAAATAATTTGTGGATGGATTTCAATTTCATTTAAAACTATTATTTCCAAGCAGTTTTAGGATTACAAGAAAATTTAGAACAAGGTACAAAGTTTCATATCTCTCTACCTCTACATGTATAATCCTTTCCTATTGAACATCCCCCACCACAGTGGTACATTTGTTTCAATTGATTCACCCACCGCGACACATCATTGTCACTCAGAGGCTATAGTTGATGTTAGGTAGGGTTCACTTGTTGTGTTCTACCTGCTGTGGGTTTCGACAAACACGTAATGTCAGTGCCCCTCATTATGGTGTCATACAGAGCAGTGTTGCTGCTTAGTCACTTCTTCCTCCCCAACTCCTCATAACTGGTACTTACTAGCTCTGCGGGGCTTCCTTCTCCACAGCGCCACAGACTTGGAATCAGATAGCTTGTAGACGTTCCAGACTGGCTTCTTACACCTAGGGATGTGCATTTAAGGTTCCTTCATGTCTTTTATGCCTTGATAGACATTTCCTTTCAAAAGTAATGTATATGTACCACAGTTTATCCATTCACTTAAGGACATCGTGGTTACTTCCAAGTAACCATCAGTACTTTATATTTGGCAAATATAAAAACTGTTATAAACATCTGTGTGCAGGTTTTTGTGAAAACATATTTCCAACTTTCAGTTCTTTTGGGTAAACACCAAGGAGCACAATGACTGGATCACATGGTAAGAGTATATTTAGTTTTATAAGAAACTGCCATACTGTCTTCCAAAATGGCCATACCATTTTGTATCCCTACCAGCACTGAGTGGGAGTTTCTGGTGCTCCACATGCTTGTTAGCATTTGGCATTTGTCAGTGGTCTGGATTTTGGCCATTCGGACAGGTGTGTAGTGGTGCCTCATTTTGAGTTTACACATTCTGATGACACCTGAAGTACTGAGTTTTTCATATGCTTATTTGGCATCTTAAATTGTCTTTGGTGAGGTACCTTTGAAGATCTTTGACTTATTTTTTTAAATCAAGTTCTCTAATTATAGAGCCTTAATAGTTCTTTGTAAAATTTAGTAAAAACTCCTTTATTACTTATATTGTTTGAAGATATTTTCTCTCAGTCTGCAGGCTATCTTTTCATTCTCTTGATAGTGTCTTTGCAGAGCACAAAGTTTTAATGAAATATTTCTTCATGTATTGTGCTTTTACTGTCATCTCTGTAAAGTCATAGCCAAATTGAAGGTCATCTGGATTGTTCTGTAATGTTACCACTGAGTTTTATAGATTGAGTTTTAAGTTTAATTCTGTGATCCATACTGAGTTAATGTTGTGAAACATCTTTTCATTGGTTCTGGTACATTCTCAGTCACTGGCTCTGAATTTATTCTCTGCCTCATTCTCTATGTGGGACAAGTTTAATTGAACTCATGTCCAACTTTCTTATTAAATCCCATGTCTCTTACTCTTTATTATACTTTTTGTCTCCATTCTGCATTCTTGGGGAGCTTCTTTTATCCTGTGCTATAGGTTGAATATTTGTCTTCTCAAAACTTATGCTGAAAATTAATTTGACATTTTAACAATATTAAGAATTGGGATTCTAGTGAGGCACAGTGGCACATGCTTATAATCCCAGCTAGTCAAGAGACTGAGGCAGGAGGATCACAAGTTTGAGGTCAGATGGGCGACTTAGTGAGACCCTGTTTCAAAGTAACACTGAGCCGGGTGTATTAGCTGATACATTGTGTCAACTTGAGAAGTTTAGAAGTTGAAGTGACATAGCAGGGGGCCAAGGTCCTCACTTTGTAACCACCCTCATCCTTTGCAAGAGGAGGGCACAAGATGATGTGGGTACTACACCTGACCTGGGGGGTGATGGCCTGCTTACAATATAAGGGAGGAAAAAAGCCTTGCTCCTTTCCCTTTTGGTTCTGCTTTTGCTGTCTTGTGCTGCTTTAAAGTGTTGCCCCTATGCAGTGCCACCCTGCCTTGAGCCAGCTGATTACAGACTGAAGCTCCACAAGTTGTGAGCTAAATAAACCTTTGCTCCTTTAATTTTGAGTGTTGGGTGTTTTGTCTCAGCAACAAGAGAAAATGAGACCCTGTTTCAAAATAACACGGAGCTGGGCATAATTATGGACGCATGTAATCCCTGCACTCAGGAGGCTGAGGCAGGAGGATTGTGAGTTTGAGAAGAAGCTGGGCTATGTAACAGGTTCCCGGCCTGCCTGGGTTACATAGTAAGATCCTGTGTTAAATGAAGAAAATAAAGGAGAAGGGAGCACATCAGTGATAGAGTATACCCTGGGTTCAGGGCTTAGTACTGGAAAAGAGAGGAGAGGGGATGGGAAGACAAGGGGAGGAAGGAAAGAAAGAAAGGAAAAGAAACAAGAAAGAAGGCAAATTTGGTCCCCACCTGTTCACACCCTTTCTACTTGTCAAATGCTGATGCCTTGGTCTTGCACTTACCAGCCTCCAGAACTGTGAGCAGTGATTTCTTGTTCTTTACAAATCAGCTGTTGTCAGGTATTCTGTTACAGCCTCACAAAATGGACTAAGCCTATTTTGTGTTCAGGAATTCTCTCTTCAGCTGTGTCCCATGTTTTGTTTAACATACTTACTGAGTTCATAAATTAGTGTGGTTTTTTTCTCTAGAATTTCATTTTTTTCTCTTTGACATTTGCTGTGTACTTTTTTTTTTCAGTGCTGAGGGTCAAGCCCAGTGCTTGCTAAATACATGCTAGACAAACACTACCACTGAGCTACAATCTTAGCCCATAAATCTGTACTCTCTTAGAGTTTCTAGTTTTAGGAGTCTCAAGCATTTCTTCTGTATCTTAGGACATGGTAAGTATATTCATTTTAAAGCCTGTTTTGAGTAATTCCAGAATTTGAAGTTTTGGAGGATCTGTTTCAATGTGGTTGTTTGTTGTGTTTGCTCTTTGTTCTGTGCTCATGGTGTCTTTTTTTCCATTTATATATAGCTATCTTTGATCACGTACTGGTTACTATATTTGAAAAAAATACATAAATATGAGGTCAACTTTAAGCTTAAATCATGACATTTTCAGAAGTGATTTTAGATTTTTCTACTAGGGATCTGCTAGTCTGGGAGCACTGTCATGCAAATTTATGGCATGAGGTTTTTGTGGATTACCTAGGTGTTAGGAAACTGGGCCCATACCTGGATTTATATAACCTTTTGGGTGTATCAGTTGTTAAGAGTTGAGCTGAGTAACCAGGAAACTATTTTGTGATAAAAGCAACTTTGAGTGTTGCTCTTAACACTTTTGAACTCTTACCTTACTAGATTTCTGTCCTAATTACCTTTTCATCCCTTTAAGATTTCTCATTTCATTAATATTTTATAATTTTTCATTACACAGTTCATCTTATTTATGTGGCCTGCTGGTAATAGAGGCAGAAATCTTTCCCTTTAATTTGAATTGAACAGGTCTTGATGTCTGTTTATTTTTTGTAGGTTCTACATGAAACATTTCGTCAACATACATTCCTCATGAATGGTCTCATTCAAGGTGTAAAGGTAAGAACAATTTTTCTGTGGTTCATGATGAACCAAAGTAAGTGATCTTTAGTAATGTAACTGGAGATTTGAGTGGGTCTTAGTGAAACAGTTATTTTAACTTCTTGCGTTAGAGACTTAAATCTAAATTTTTATTTGGATTACCAAGATAAGAATAAAATGCAACACGAATATCTAAGGCATAGACTGGTTTACTGTTAAAAGCAGCATGAATACTTTATAGGCAGCCATTATGAAAACTTTGAACTGCTCTGCCTGCCAACAGAATGAGGATAAATACTACTGTCTTCCTCTTAGGTAGACTTTGAGACTGAGAAAGAAGGAAGCATCAGAATTTAGTTGGATATTTATTTAGCTTTTTGGCCAACCTAATGCTCAATTCATTACTTTCTGAGTTCTCAACCACTCAGTTTAAGCAGCCTTATTTAGCTCATTATTTTAATTTTAAAATATTTCAGAAGAGTTTATAAATATGGGGTTAAAATGTAACAGTATATTCTAGTATATTGACTTTAAAGTATATGCATATAGGGTCTTATTTAACTTAGATACTATCAATACTTGCATAATTAATAGTCTGTGCTGAACAACACACTTAAATTTAAATTATGCCCTAGTAGTTTGCTGTATTCCCAGAGACTTAGAAGGCTGAGTTAGGAAGATTACAAATTCATGGCCAGTTGGGGTAACTTTTTGAGACCCTGTCTCAAAATAAAATTAAAAAATAAGTGCTGGAAATATAGCTCAGTCCTCTTTTGAGTTCAGCTCCCAGTACAATACTGAAAAAGAAAATGTCAAAGGAGTATTATAGTTTCATTTGTAATAGTAAACATGGAAATAATTACAGTTAAAAGAAATACATTGTGGTACAGCCATATGATGTTTATACAAGCATTTAAAGAATACATTTTTGAAGACCATATAATGTGTGAAACAAACAGGATATAAAGACAGTTCCATTTTATTTTGATATATACATACGTACATACATACATATATGCAGGGGAAAATGATTTAGAAGGAGTCACCTAAAGCTTTTTTCTTTTAGCACATTGACTATATCGGTCCACTGTCTTCTGGCCTTCCAAGTTCCTGATAAGAATTGTGCCTGTCACCATATTGATGACCTTTACTATGTGTTGAGTCCCTACTCTTGTTTTTTCCATTACTTTATTACAGTTATCTTTCTGTGTTTTTATTATAATGTATATCAGGATAGGTCTCTGAGTTTATCTTGGTTCTTGGATGTTCATATTTATATCTTTCATCAAAATATGTGATTTTCAGGTGTTATTTATTTGAATATTGTCTATGCCCCTTCTTCCTCTCCGTCATGGACTCTGTGCATATTTTTGTTGGCTTGGTGGTGTCCTTTGAGTCCCTTAGGCTCTGTTCATTGTAGTCTTTTTCTTTTCTGTTCCTCAGGAGTAATTTCCATTATCCAGGTTCCAATTCACTGCTTCTGCCTGCTAAAATCTGCCTTTAAATCCTTCCAGTGAGTTTTTAAAATTTCAATTATTAACTTTTCAGTTCCAGGATTTCTCTAGGTTTTCTATTTATTGATATTTGCATTTAGCTCAGACATCATTTTCTTGATTTTTCTCACCTCTTCTTTTAGTTATTTGAGCATCTTTAAAATAGTACTCTAAAGTCTTTAAGAGCAGGGGAAGCTGGGCATCGCAGTACACCCAGAATGTGGGAGGTTGAGGCAGGAGGATCACCACAAGTGAGTTCAAGGCCAACCTGGGCTGCATAGCAAGACCCCGTCTCAAAAAAAAAAAAAAAAAGAGGGGAATAAGGGAGAGGTGAAGATAGGGGAGTGTAGGCAAAGTAATGGATAGAAGATATGATCAGAATATATATATATGAAAATACCATGATGAAACCTAGTACTTTGTAAAATTAATATGAAAATTAAAATATACTTAAAAATCTGTCGTATTTAATTTACAGTATACAGGTGTAATATATCTGTTGTCTGGCCTTTTTCAAGGACAATTTATTTTTGTTTTTTTTTAATGTATCATAGTTTTCTGTGTACATTGTGATTTTCTGTTGAAAACTTGAATCTAATAATGTGGTAAGTCTGAAGTCAGATCCTCTTCCTTCGTGTTTGCAGTTTTTTGTTATTATTTTTGTTTTTGTTGTTATAGCTTTACTCTGATCAAGGGATCCTCTTGAACTGTAAGTTTAAGGTATATTCTTAGCCCATACCTTCTCCTGGATATGCACAGTCACTTTATAATTACTCCTACGTGACCATTAATTCTGATATGTCAACTTCATTGGACTAAGAAACTAACAGATTAGTGAAGGACACTCCTGGTGTGTCTGGGTGGGTCAGGAGCCATGACCTTGGGTGCTATGTATGATCCCTTGCCTGTTAGTCTCTGGTACTGCTCCCCTGCTGTGCTTCCCCATTGCCATGAACTAAGCAGCTTTGCTTCACTTTCCCCTCCCACCTAGATGTTCCTGCCTTGGAACCTGCTATCCATGTACTGAATCTCCTGAAACTGAGCTAAATTAAACCTCTCCTCCTTTAAGTTGTGAGTGTCAGGTGTTGTGTCCAGCAGGAAAGCTGCACTTACTTTTGAATGTTCTAATCTTAATGCCTGTCTCCCACAAGAAAAAAATGAAAAAGAAAAAGGAAAGAGCATTAGCCCATTAAGTCCCCTAGAAATCACTTCAGCCAAAGTGAGAGAAGGAACAGCAGTGGCCTCTTTGCACCACTGATCAGAGCATAGAATCCTAGTATTTGGGGGAGAGTACTGACCTCTACCAGGTATGTAGAAGTTGTGCTGGGGACAATGCTCAGCTGCCTTCCGTGGGGTGGGAGGTAGCAAATGAGTACCTGCTACTAAGAGCTGAAATTGTACTTTAATTTTAGCACATGTGTATATATGTGTGTATGTCCTGGGGACTGAGCCCATGATCTGAACTGAGGTACATACCAAGAATTTTATTTTGAGACAGGGTCTCGCTAAGTTGCTCAGGCTAGGCTTGAACTTGTGAACTTCCTGCTTCAGTCTCCTGGAGTGCTGAGATTATAGGCATACGCCACCATGCCTGGCTGAAATTGTACTTTTCTGATGAAAGCCTTCCTTTCCCTGGAAGTTGTAAGCCTTTGATAGACTCCAGAATTACAAAATAGTTATATCAGTGAGTTTGTACTAGTGTAATCATTGTCTAGGTGGGCAGACAGATTCCATGTGCTTCCTATTTTGCCGTCTTCCCAGAAGTCTCCTCTTAATATGTTTTTACAAAGAAAGTACTTTAATTCTCAATGTTTTTGATATTGTTAACATTAGTGTACTGCAGGGCTGGAGATTTAGCTCAGCAGCACAGCGCCTGCCTGGCAAGTGTGAGGTCGTGAGTTCAATTCCCGGTACAAAAAAGAATTAGTGTACTGCCTGGGGATGTAGCACAGTGGTAGAACATTTGGCTTAGCATGAGTGAAGCTCTCTGTTCAATCCCTAGTACTATTAAAAAAAGAAAAAAATAGTGTGCTAAATAAATACTGTAATTTTTAAAAAATTTTACTAACCATTAGAAATGATCAGTAAAGGTAGAGAGCTTTGATAAAAATTCTAAAGGTCACTGAACAATCAGTATTTTTGGTTGATTGTTAAGATCACTTTGTAGGGTCATTTGATTTGAGGTGTGATTTGGTACCGGGAATCAAGCTCAGGACCTTGTGCTTGCCAGGCAGGTGCTTGTACCACTGAGCTATATCCCCAGCCCTTGCAGAGTTATTTGATGATGTTACACTGCCATATAAAGGAAGGTGGTTTGTGTTGTTTGTAGTGACAACATCCTCTCGTGTGACATTACCATAATTCACTCACCTACTTCTCTTACAGATGATTTTCAAAAATAAATCTTGCCCTACATTTCTTATTATTTCCAAAAAATAGTTATAAGATATAAGCAGTTTGGACATTTTCCAGGGTCTTCCATACATACTGTCACACTGTCTTGTGGAGCACTTTTGCCATTGCACACTCCCAGCAGCATTAGGTAATGACTGTCTCACCGTGCTGTCATGCAGGTGATGCTTTTCAGGCATTTACCAATTTGATAGCTTGAAAATTATGTCTATTTTATCTGTATTTCTTTGATTATAAATGAGGCTGTGTCTAGTACTTAAGTGGCTATTGTTGTGACATACAGATTTCATATTTGTAAATTCACCTACTCACAAAGTTCACTTCAGCCCCCAAAATCAATTCCTGAAGTGCCTTTGTGGTCATTCACAGACATGTGCAGAGCAGGGGAAACTGAGTTGCTTGATGTGTGTTTCCAGCCGAGGCTGAGCAAGACCACACTATACTCTGTCCTTGTTTCCCTTGGGAGCAGTGGCTCTGTATTTACTCCTTTAGTGTTTGTTCCAGTAGCTAAATGATGAGATGGGGGAAGATCTGTTTCATGCTCCTGATCAGAAAGAAGGATTGCAGTTTACTGGGTTCAAGTGTGGAAAGGGTTGCAAGGACTGGAGCAAAGGCACAGAGGCATATGGTATGTTCAGAAAACTGCTAATACTGAATATAGGAGGTATATCAGGGGACAGATTCTAGTGAGTTCTATTTGTATGCTGTACAGAGGAATTTTCCAAAAAATACTGCTAAGAACATTCAGATATAAGAAAGTAAAGAATAATATATGTCTATCCACTCTTGTCTCACCTGTCTGTTCCCTCAGTAGTTATCTGTAGTACTGATGTGGAAGTGGCCAGCAGGGACTGGTAAATAATGGGCGAGTAGAAGATATGAGTTTGCATCTGGATGGTATATCTGTCTCAAACTGTCCTGCGCTTAGTGTCAGCCCTGTTGTTAAAGTGAGATGATTTTCTTTTCAAACTCACCAAACGGAATAACTTTTACTTTGATTGACTAAAAATCTGCTTTTGGTTTTCACATTTTGCATATGCACACTCATCCTTTTTACCCCTGTAAAGCTTCTTGAAGTATAGTAGTTCATTCAGGATCCCCTGCTCCAGTTAATACTGAGCCCTGCATAGAGCAGATGGGAAACATGTACTCTTGCCAAGTGCTTGGTGTATGTTTCCATCTTAGGTCTACTCATTTATATTTCACAGCATTTCTTTTCTAGTTTTTCTGCAAAACAAGCTATTTTACTCCTTTTCTAATAGCATGTTTTAAAAAATACATTTTTAAAAAAATAATAGTTTGTAGCCAGCCGTAGTGGCACATGCCTGTGACTGCAATACTTACTAGCTTGAAGTAGAAAGGTAGCATTTTCAAGGCCAGCCTAGGATACATAGCAAAACCCTATCTCACAAAACAAAATAATAACCATAATGTTAAGCGAAATAAAGCAAACTCAGAAATTTAAATATTGCATGCTTTCTCTTATATGAGAAACCCAAAATAAAAAGCAAAACACAGTAAATAACAGATAATAGGAAGTAGGGAGATCTTTTTCAGGTGGGAAGGGGAACAAGAGATGGAGGGAGGAGGGAAAGAAGAAAAAGGGATAAAAAAGAGAAATGAATTGTAATGTACAGCTCTTCACAATGTAATCATTGTGTACTACAAACATGTACTAGTAACATTTTAAAAAATAATGCAAAAAAAACCCCAAATAATAGTTTGTATTTGTTTCAAATTATTCTCGTTTGGGGCCAATAAAATGATTGGCACTAGTGCATCTAGAGAATAAGAAATAAAGGTAATGCAGAGGTTGCATCCTAATCTAACCTTGGCTTTGTTTCTCTTTTAGGGCCTGCTGTCTTTTCTGAGTGCCCCGCTCATAGGCGCTCTCTCTGATGTGTGGGGAAGGAAGCCTTTTCTTCTTGGCACAGTTTTCTTCACCTGCTTCCCTATTCCCCTGATGAGGATCAACCCATGGTGAGCAGCTCAGCCTTGCACTGTTGTACCAGTCTGTTGTAGGTCACATGTAAATAGTACAGATTGAACAGCCCTTATCCAGTATCTGACATGTTCTAAAATCCAAAACTTTTCAAGCACTGACGTGAAAGTCTGATCATTCAGTGTATAAAAACTGCTTCATGCACAAAGTTATTTAAAATTATTTAAATAAAATGTTGCATCATGTAACCATCAGCCCATGTGTATAATGTGTGTGTGAAACAGAATGAATTTCTGTTTAGATTTCAGTCCCACTCCAGAGATACATCATTACATATTATGCATTTGTGCTTTTACTTGATCTCTTTGGTGATACAGAAAGCCAGTTTGGGCATTTTATAAATGGGGAAAGAAGGTATAACGAAATTAAGTCTCATAAATTAGTTAGATGAGGAAATAAAAATAAAAGATGTTTTAAGGCAGCTTTTGTTGCCATGTTGTCGTTTATAGGAGTTCAGTACTGGGAGAGATTCTTGTCCTCACCGCGGGTCTGTTGACTTTAAATGTATTGTTTTTGTCAGCTCATTGGGATACTGAAGCGAACATAGTTTATATCATAATAGGCAAGAGTCCCTTTTGTGTATACTATTAGTAGGACTGACAGCCTACTCTAAATTATAATAGGAATTTGAATTTACTGAATTTGAGTTCATTTTTTCTCTTCAGTGTGATATATCTGGAGAGCATATTTCACCTGTAACCAAAGTCAATTAATTTAAGGTAGAAGGGTTGAACTTAATACACGAGCTTAGTAGTTTTTTCTGGAGGCCAGAGGATAGTGGTTTGGCCAGTATTTCTGTTGCTCACATGTTGCTCCTTGGTGAATATGCAGCAGTTTATTTTTGCCCCTTGCTGTGTTGGGAACTGAGCGTAGGCTTGTGTATGCTAGGCAACTGCCTCTCTTCTGAGCTACATCTTCAGTTTTGTTTTGCTTTTTAATGCTATTAATTTTCTGGTTTTGATTTATGTAAAAATGTTTTCATGTAATTATGACTAGGAATTTCATGTCAACATTTACCATGTTATAAATTTGTAGGGTATCCATAATCTTTGTATTTTCAGTTTTTAGATAATGAACTTTATGTTCAAGAACATACCATGCTTAGGGTACTTTTTAAAATGCTTTTTACTAGCTTACAATTTTAGTACATTTGTTAAACTTGTACATCTGTTGATAAATTTTATTCATATACATTGTATTCTTTTTGTTCTATCACCAAATGGGCTGTGGTTTTCTAAGTATATTGATGTCATCTGTAAATAATTTTACCTTTTTCCTTCTACTTTTTATGCTTCTGCCTACCTTTGTTACTTGTACTGACTAATGAATAATGTTAAATAAAAGTGATGGTTATAAAGGGCATGTATATGGAGTGTGTTGTGTTTCATCATTAGACCTTAGGTTAGTTTTTGTGTTGAAAAGTACTCATTCTTATTTTATGCAGGTATTTTCTTGTTCAAAATCAAGATTTTATTAGATGGCTTTTCAGCATGGAGATTACTTGCCTTTTTTCCTTATGAACTATTAGTATCATGAATGTATTAGTAAATTTTCTGAATCTACTTTTTGTTCTATAAGATTTTGTTTGCTATTTTATTTATTTATTATGTATTTACTGGCTATTATATTTTTATTAGTATTTTGGGTTTTTAAATTTAATTTATTGGTACATTTTAGCTAGATATAATGATCACATTCATCATAGGTAATTTGTACCTATACATGATATATCTTGATTCTTTTGTTCCCCATTTCCCTACCCTCCTTTCAACCCCTCTTCCCTTCCTAATTTACAAAAGCTTTGTTTCCATTTTTTCCTTCTTTCTTCATTTTTTTCTTTTCTCTTCCTATTTTCAATAGGTCTTTTTAAAGTATCTGTATATAATAGGATTATTAAATCTTAACTGTATAAACTTTCTGTTACACTTTTTGCTTTTATTTAGTTTTTGGGTGTCTTGTTTTATTTTGTTTTGTTTCTGCCACTCAGCCTGTTCCTCCCCTCTTACTCCTCTCAAGGGAGAAGAGCAGTCATCAGGGGCAAATCACAGTTTTAGCAAAGCAACACCGAGTGCCGGCTTCGTGCTTTTTGTGTAGATTTTTAAAAATCATTTGTTGTGTATGTCTTTTTCTTAGCTATAGCTAGGAAATTTGAAAAGATTTCACTCAATTGGTTACCTTTAAAATTACAATTGTACCTAAAACTGAACTTTTATTTAACTGCCTTATTTGTCCCTTTTTCTCTCTTTAATTCTTATTTTTTTGACATATGTACCCTTTGAGCAGTGACAAAGTTAATGTTTCTATTTTTTTCTCCCTATCTTGACTTTTGATTTCTTCCGTCTTTAAGTATACTGTACTTACATATACTTCTGTATTTACTTACTTCTTGGTTTGTAGTCCTTACATGATATATTTGGGTCTGATCATAAAACTGAACATACACTGCCTCTTTCTTGACTAATTAAAATCTTTTTTATAGGTGGTATTTTGCGATGATTTCTGTATCTGGAGTCTTCTCAGTTACGTTCTCTGTGATATTTGCCTATGTAGCTGATATTACTCAGGAGCATGAACGAAGTACTGCTTACGGATGGGTAAGAGATGTACTGCTTTTTCAAAAGTGGAGCAGTAATTGCCATTCTATTAATTACCAGAAAGTAAGATTTAAAATAATACCATAAACAGAATTAGTAAGGTGTTAGAACCTCAGCAATCTATTGTTAATAGAATTGTTAATTCTATTGCTGGTGTGTGTCAGGCTCTCACTTAGGACTTAGTACAGTACTGTAGAAAAAAGACCTTTATTGGTTCAGCAAGTAATTATTAAATAAGTAACCCAAGGTATAGGAGATTTTGAAAATATGATATTAGATTATTATTCGATAGTTTCTCTCAAATAAGGTGGTTTGAGGAAAATATAGCATGTATATGTGGGCTCATGTTCTGTGCCTGGACCACCTCCTACATGTTAGTGTGTGTTGTCCTTTTTCTTAAATTCTTCTGTGTTTGAAAATGTTCACAATAAAATGGTGGAAGAAGAAACATGATCTGCAGGCCTGTGGAGAGTAATAGATTGGAGAAAGATGAATGCTAGAAACCTAGGTGGTTTCTTGCCTTCCCTGGGTCTTCCTTTTTTCTTCTAAGTCACAATTTCCTGGAATGGGATTAAGTATCATTTAGTGTTGGCCAAATGAGTAACTTCATGAACCAACAGTGGACACAGCTGAGTAAATTACTGCTATTCCACAAAACGACGATTTTTACTTCATTGATTTTAGACATTAGTAGTTTGAAAATTCAACCCACCTTCCATTTGGACTCCTACCTACTCTTTAGCCCTGCTTCCTTCCCTTCTCCCACAGATGTCTTCTGTGCCCCATGTTAGCGTGAGGACATCTGCAGAGAGCTGTGTAAGGCAAAGGGAGAAGCTAATGGGAAGGCTTCAAGGAAGGGTTCAGAGAAAGCAAGATACTCAAAGTGAGCCATGAGGGATGGTCACCAGAGCAGGGAGGAGTCCCAGGAGCACACTTATCACACTAGTGTACTGTACTTTTCTTTCCACCATGGAAAGTGCCTGTGGAGATACGCATTCCCCTGTAATTTTACTAGATTTTTTAAAATTTTCTAACATAACATGAAAACATAAAAGTTGTATATATTAATGTGAAGTACTATGTAATATTTTGATGCATATATAAATTGCATAATGTATAAGTCAAGTTAAACATATTTATTGCCTTAGGAGGTTATACTTTCGTCATTCTTTGGTGAAATTTTTATTACATGTTTGTTCCTTGCTTTCATCAAAACCATTCACAAAGCTGCTGTGCTGACAAGAACTGCTTTAGGAAAGATTTCTGAGTCATCAGAAGTGGCAATGACTTAATTACTCTCTAGCTCACCTCTTCATCATAAAACCACAAGTGGGATTATTGCCCACTCACAGAGCGCTGAGACAGATCCGTGTGCACACATCCTAGCTGAGACAGTGTGCTGCCAGTGCTCACAGCCAAGCTCCAGCAAGTACAGCGAATAGGCTATGAATCAGGGCCAGGACCTGGGCCTGTGACTGACTACCATGATATTCACCCCTTGCAGCCTGTCTTACAGAGATAGGAGAGCTTATTGCCAATTACTTCCATGATTGGTCAGTCAAGTTCTAAAGGGCATTTTGAGACCCATTAAAGAGCAACATATAAAATGCACCTTCCTTACTGAAATTCCTCTTATAAGCCAAGAAAGTGGTAATTCTCTTAGGACCACAGCAGTGGATAGTCCTGTTAGTAACTAAGCTAACACTCACTGGGAAACTGTTGTGGTGAAGTCATCCTTTTAGTTTCCAGAGTCCTGTTGAATGTTAAATGAAAGAGGGACTTAGATTTTTTTAAAAACTACATAGGCTCATAAGTTTTAAGAAAGATATAATACTTCGCATAGCTGCGTGGAATCATAGATCTTATAGTAGCTGAGGACACTGCAGCATTTCTCCTTCACCCTGATGTAGCTACTCTAGTACTCCCATAGCACCAGAGAGTGCAGCACTGCTCCCTTACCATTTGCATGTTATTGCAATTTACAGTGCTGTTCTGATTGCCTTGACCTTCTCAAAGTGGGAAAACCTGAAGGACAGGAGTTTTGTTATCTTCTTCATTTGGATAGTAGGTACTAGATAAATAATGAAGGAATTTTTATTCCCCCAACTTAGAATTCTCTATATTCCCTCCCTCCCTCCCTCTGTCTCTTGAATGTATTTGGTTTTTGCAGTATTTCTAGTGTAATACCAATCTCAGCTATTCGGCCTTCGCACTGAGAGATACACACACACACACACACACACACACACACACACACTAGCCAGGGGTTGGGGGTGCATGCTCCTATACTGGGGATTGAATCCAGTGCCTTTTCACTGAGCTATAGCCCCTGTTTTTTGTTTTGTTTAGTTGGGATCAGGGTCTTACTGTGTAGTCCAGTTTTTTGTTTTGTTTAGTTGGGGTCAGGATCTTACTGTGTAGTCCAGGGTGGCCTTGAATTCACGGCAGTCCTCTTGCCTCAACCTCCCAAGTGCCAGGATTATAGGTGTGCACTACCACATCTGGTAGGGTTTGTTTTTTGGTTTTTTGTGGGTTTTTTTTTTGTCTTTTTGAGACAGGGTCTTGCTACACAGTTCACACTGGCCTTGAGCTCACTTTGTAGCCCAGGCTGGTCTCGAACTTGCAAGGATCCTCCTGCCTCTGCCTCCTGAGTGCTGGGATTATAGGCGTGTGCCACCACGTCCGGCAGGGTTTGTTATTCTGAAATCAGGATCTCACTAAGTTGCCCAGGCTGGGCTGAAACTTGTGACCCTCTTGCTTCAGTCCCCCAGAGTGCTGGGATTACAGGTATGTGCCCCTCTGCCCAACTGATACATTGTATCTTTATGTTCATTGAGGGGATAACATGATAGAAGAATGTCATTGGTTTGCTGTGAATCAGAATTATAATCATAGATAATGCTTTAGTTTTTCTGTGAGTATGTCTTAGAAATTCAGGTAACTTACGGTATGATATGCTTTTGTTTATAATTTGGATATTGCCCACTACGCTTTTGAGTATTCACATTGCATTCTAAAAGGTAGGAATATTGGTGTGTTAGGCGAAGAGGCTTAGCAGTGTGGCTTCAGGTTGCGCATGCTGTGCACTGGCTCTGTGGTCTGGATAGCAGCCATGAGGTGATGGTGCTCTAGTAAGAAAGCTTCAGCCTGTCTCTCAACAAATCATTTCATTTTTTTAAAAAAGTTACAGCTGTTTTCTCTTTATAGGAATATTAGGGTCCCTTCCCTACCCCATTCAGAGCTAATGAAATGGTCACCAAATTATAAAATGGTGAAACAGTACAGTGTTTGTGGAAGATGACTCATTCAGGACCCTTGAGAAATTTGTAGTTTTTATCATCAGTTCTGCAGAGATTGTTTTTATACCCTTCTCAGCACATTTCCATTTCCCAATTAAAGAAGACCAAGGAGTGAATATTTTATTTATGGAGAAAGATTTCAAATTTTTAGTTTCTATTATTATTATTTTTTATTGCCACAAATCTCCATAATATCTCCAGTCAGTTAAAAAGTTTGTGAACAAATTCTTAAACAGAATTACTTCAGTTCTCTTTCTTCCTTAAAAATTTGTGTGAAACATACTTCTTTTGTCTTGTTTAAAACTAGGGAAGGATGTACCTGCAGACCCTGGGTAAGGGTGTTCTCCCACAGGTGTATGCCTGTAGCGGTGGGAACCTGGATAAGAATATGCTTTCTCCACAGATGTTCGGCTGTGGGACCCTGAGTGACAGTGTGCTTTTCCTCAGGTCTCAGCCACCTTTGCAGCTAGTCTGGTCAGCAGCCCAGCCATTGGAGCATACCTTTCTGCTCGTTATGGAGACAGTCTTGTGGTGTTGGTAGCCACAGTGGTGGCTCTTCTGGACATCTGTTTCATCTTGGTGGCTGTTCCAGAATCTTTGCCAGAGAAAATAAGACCAGTTTCCTGGGGAGCTCAGATTTCTTGGAAACAAGCAGACCCTTTTGCGGTAAGTGAAAATGTTGACTTTGTAATACCTTTATGACAGTAAAAGAATATACATGTGGCTTCATGGATGCCAGCTGTTGATGCATTTTCTTTCCAGTAAAAATAGAAAAATGTTAATCACAAGTAAGGGCCTGGGATAGTCTGTGTACCAGGAAATGTACTGACTTGGTACTTAAGCCTAGCACATTATAGGGAAATGAGAGAAAGTAATTGTCCACTTAATCTCTAATGATAGTTTGGGAAGGAATTTCTCTTTGCTTGGCTGTTTTTATCATTTTTTTTTAAATAAAATATTGCAGGTGGGTATTTAAAGTGAGTTCACCTTAATTCAAAAAAGATAAATGCATTCAGCCTAATTAGTTATTTTCTAAGTTGTCAGTATATATCCACGTTGGCCAGATGCCTTGAACTTACGTTGTATAGACTACACAGATTCTTTGTTTTCTACATCTTTTTTTGGAAGGGACTATACAGGAGTGTGTCACTAACAACCAGGAAAAGTGCTGACAAAAATTATCTCTCATCAGCTTTCCCTCTCAACTCTGATGTAGCTCAAAATTATTCTTGAAATAAGCACGGGGGGGGGGGCAAAAAAAGAACCAGAGACGAGTTTTGCTTTTGTCTCCCAAGTTTACCTTTTGGGGAAAATGCATATAAGAAAAATAATTGATCAGAAAAATATTTTAAATGTCCCCCAAGGGCATGACCTGGAGACACTGCCTGTGTTTTTCTACCAAAGTGTCAAATAGTAAGAGAGGTGTTTGGGGAAGGAAGCAAGAGTGGGCCTACAGGGCCAGCTGGCAATGCTTCCCGCCTTTTTATCATGTAGGGCTCAAATCACAGGTAGAAACTTCTCTGTGAAGTGGAACTTGCAGTTAGCATGTTAATGAACTAGTCTGCTGTCTGGTGTGTAGCAAGATCTGAAAAGGCATTAGCTCTTTTTGCTATTATGTAAAGTTTGTAGGATGATGACCTAGAAGCCGTGCAGCACCTTCCACTTCTCAGTAATTGTGTACTTTTGGGTTTTGTTCAGTAATCGTATGTAAATAAGGATTCTTAAAAAGAGTAGTGATGTTTAAAATATTCTTACTAGTGTGGAGCATACTTTGTTTTTTTTTTTTTTATTTTTATTTTTTATTTTT
>NW_004955422.1:23997546-24011506 GCF_000276665.1 Chinchilla lanigera | reverse complement strand
GAAGCTAGCCAGCCAGACGGCTGGCACTCCCCACCCGCAGCTCCCTGTGCTCCGGAAGCCCTCCTTCTGGGAAACCCTGAGGCCGGGAGTGAGTCCTCGGTCCAAAACTGGAGCATACTTTGTTGTCTTGCCAGGTTTACAGGAATATGAATTGAATACTGTAAGGGAAGTTGAATATCAACATTTTGAAGAACAGTGAATTTATGTGTAAATTACTCACTAGATATAAAAACCAGGTGGAAACCCCTGCACTGGATATGATTTTAAAGAAGTCATATTATGAACCAACCCTTATGAATCAAAAGGGTGCTGTGGAAATATGTTTTCAGGATTTGTTTATAGGATGTTCAGGATCTGTTTAAGAATATAAGCCACATTTGCTAACACAGATGATCAAATGTTTTCCAAAAATTTTAATATTTAAAATGCATATTTCTGAAATGAGAATTTGTAACTTCCATAGAGATGGTGTTGAATTTAATGTTAAAATTTACTTCCTTTTATGATCTATGTAACTGTTGTTATCCATCTTAATAGATCAAAACAATGAAGCCCGTATCTCAGAACATTGGTGATACTTTCGTCTACTGGCTTTTTTATGTGTTCGCTTTCTGCTTATTTCCAGTCATTGAAGAAAGTTGGGAAAGATTCCACTGTCTTACTTATCTGTATCACCGTGTTCCTTTCATATCTTCCCGAAGCTGGACAGTATTCAAGTTTTTTTCTGTATCTCAAGCAGGTGAGTAGTGGATATACCTAGAAGCTTTTGAACGTAAGGAATGTTGGATGTTGGGATCTAACTAAAGATAACTTGGGAAACAATTAGAGACTTCACTCTTGGTATTATACATTCTGTGGGTTTAGACAAATGTATAGAATGACACGAATCCAACTTTGTAATATGGTATAGAGTATTCTCACTGCCCTAAAAATACCTTGTGCTCCACCTGTTCATCCTTCCACCAGTGGCACCTACTAGCAAGCGCTGGTCTCTTTACGGTTTCTGTAGATCTGATTCTCGCAGACTGTCCCAGAGTTGGAATCATACTGTTTATAGCCTTTCCAGAGTGACCTCTTTCACTTAGTGATATGTATAAGTTTCCTCGGTGTATTTCCTTGGCTTGATAGTTCATTCTTTGCATTGTCAGTTTCAGCAGTTTGGATGTACCCGCTTACCTGTTCATCCACCAAGGGATATCTTGGCTGCTTCTAAGTTCTGGAAACTATGAATAAAGTTATTATAAGCACATAAATCTTTAATACTATCTATTAGATTGCTCAGAGAGGAAGTTTATTCAGACACACTGACCTGGATCTGATGGTGGCCAGCTTGCTGACCTGGCCTCATGACTTCTAGCTCACCTGCTGCACTGGACCTCAAATTGTTTTACAGACAACACAAAATCTTTTCTGTCCTCTTATTTTACTTTTTAAACGTGTATCTAACTGGGCATGGTGGTACACTGGAATCCTGGGAGGCCAAGGCAGGAGGCTCACAAGTTTGAGCCCAGAGACCAGTAGTACAAACAAAACAACAAAAAATCCCCAACAATTTCTATCCTGTTTTGTCCTCCTAAAATGGTTATTGATTTAGGTAAAAGAAACACCACCCTCCCTTGTCCAGATTTTGTTTGTGTCTCTGGGCCTGCTCAAACCTGAGCTACCTTTCATATGGCCCTGCCCTGGCTGTTATTGAGCTCACTGGAAAGAAGGCCTTCCCGTGTACTCCACTGTTGGAGAGCAGGCTTCCTCCTAAGATAAATTCCTTGACTTTTTTGAGATATTCTAAAATGGTATTTGATAAACAGTATTCTGCTAGTTTTTTTGAGAGTATGAGACTAATATCTTTATGTGTTAACATCTAAGTAGAACTTGTTTTTCAAAGATTTCTACTATTTTGCTCATTTTGATGGATGAATGCTAGAGATTTAGAGAAGGTAATAACTGTTTAGTGTGGAAAATTATGCATGCATTTATAATTAAATTAAATAAAATATGCTTTTAATGTAAATAAAATTGGAAAGTCCAAGGAAGAAAGTAAAAAAAAAAATTGCCTTAAAATAAGTAAGAAAGAACCGATGACTTCTAATTTTCTAGCTATTTTTTCTACACTATGTTCATGTCACCATCACCAACTACAAGTCAGAGGTATTGTGTTAGATTCTATTTGTGCTCACTCTAAAGAATAATTAACATAAACATTTTAGGTAAAATTTTATTGGATATTTAAAATTATACATTTGATAAAATGTTTATAGAAGACAAAATAATTTATCCTTTTTGAGATACTTTAAAAATTAGAAATCGTTGACATTTCAGAGCTACTGTTAAAGCCGTAGGCTTAGAAGTCATCACCAGCCAACTTTGCTGGCTGCTAACTCATTAGAAGCACCACGGGAACTTTTTAGAACATACCTGTCTCTGAGCCCTATCACAGAGAATCTGAGGTAATTGGTCTCCAGTGAGTTCTGGCATCTCCTTGCTTCCCTCCCGATTCTCCCCTTCTCTGTTGCCCACATGATTTAATGTATAGTGAGGGTAGAGAGTCACTGGTTTTGCTGATGAGCAAATTCTGTACCAGCATCATCAAAAGTTAAGTCACATTTTGTTTCATATTCTGCCTATTGCATGTTACCATCAATTTGTGAATTGGGGATAAAGAGGAAGTATGAATTAGTAGGTAGACATAGAAAATAGTATTCAAAATATTTCACAGTTTAAATTGTGCCTACATATAATGATTTCTTATATCAGATTTAAATATAAATTACTAGTTAAATAGGTTCGCCTTTCAGCACTGCCCTGATTTGCCACTGATTTTATGAACTGTCCTACACTCTTTTATCCTATCTTTTTCTGGTTTTTCTCCGGTATTGGAAATCGAACTCACTACCTTGCGCTTGCCAGGCAGGTGCTGTGCCGCTGAGCTAAATCCCCAGCCCGTATCCTATCATTTTAATAGACTATAACATTTTTTTAAATCAGTGATTTCTGTAGTAAATCTATTACTAAAGTATGTTCTTCCATTCTCTTAGGTCATCGGTTTTGGATCTGTTGAAATTGCAGCATTTATAGCTATGGTAGGAATTCTGTCTATTGGGGCTCAGGTGAGTGTTGTTTCACCCATACTTTAACACATTTTTATTTTCCTTTTACTCCTTGATAACCACAGGTTCACAGGTGTACTCCTCAGGCCCTGCAGTGGCAAATCTTACACAACTAGAGGGTAGCATCAGATCCAAGAAGCTGACAGGACATGGCTCATAGAACTGTTTCTTCGTGGTAGAATGTTGAAGTCATATTTAGGGGGAACTTCGTACAACTTTCATTCAGTAGCATAATTTGTTTTAACCTATGCTGGATCAGTATTTTTATTTGCTTGTAAAACAACCAAGACAATAAGTAACTTACTTGTAGATACCACAGAATTAACCAGGAGAATGTGCTAAGCGGTATTTTAATGGTAAAAAGTAAAGAGAAATAAACATCAATTACTGTTCCAACCCTTGCTATCCCCGGGACCAAAGAAATGTGAATCTATGAGTAGTTAGGCTTCTCTAGAGGAACAGAATTAATATCACAAAACACATTCATTTTAAAAAAATGTGTATCTATATACAATTATGCAAAAGGGATTTATTAGTAGGCTTAGAGGATCAGAGGCAGGAGAGTCCACAGTAACTGCAGACTCAGAAATGGGAAAATCTGTAGTGACCCTCTGCGTGCTAGAGAGCTGGAAGATCCAGTAGCTGCTCAGCCCACAAAGATGGAAGAACAAGAGGAACCAAGATGCAGCACCAGTCCAAGGTTGGAGCTCGTCGGAGAGTCGCTGATGCAAGACTGCATTGGAAGGCTGAAGAAACTGGAGACCTGGAGATCAGTGATGGCAGCCAAGGACGCACTCTGTCAAGACTGGAGTGCTTCAACATGGGCGCACTTTCTTTCATTTGCCTTTTTGTATTCCACCTAGATTACCAGGCTATAGATTGGTGCCATCCAACCCAGTGGGTCTTCCTTAATCTGCTACCTACAGATCAGTCACCCACAGACACCAGAACTGTGCTTTACTAATCTGCTCAAGTTGATACATCACAATTAATGGTCACAATGAGTTAAATTAGGATATATACAATGAGTGAAAGGTATTAAATATTCCCCATTTGTTAGAAATACAGGATCACCACAGCAGGGCACATGACCTTCCATTAATGTAGTGCTGTGCATGGGTGCATTCACTATGTCTTGTGGGACCCCTAGAGGCTGTTGCCTTGAAATGCGCATCAGGCCAAGCAGAATGTTTTCCTTGATCCTGTCCAGAAGAAATGGGAAGGTCATGAATGTTTCTTCCACATACTATACTTGAGAAGTCTCATGGAATGCAGAGGCCTTTCCATTTCTGTTTTGACTATATTATTAGTACATGTAAATTATGCTAAGGTTTCAGGTTGATCATGATTTCTGTTTGTGTGTTACATTAACTAGTTGATTAGCTGCTGGCATCTTTTACTGTACTCATTTTCAGACTATCCCAGCTTCTTCTATTTAGCAAAATATATATTTGTTAAAATCAAAGTTAAACCAATCCCAACTTGATAAAACTGTTAACCTCTAGCCAGATCCCATATCTATAAATGTTCAGCAGGAGTTTGCTATTCACCCATAGTTAAGAGCTTGGCACTTTTTCAGAGAGCCTGGTAAAAGCTGTGGTAATCTTTTGGGAGGTGCTAGCAGTGTACAGTAGACAGATTTCTCAGGAAGGATGTGCAAGGGCCTAAGCCCCAGGTTAGCCTGGGAACCACTGCAACTCCCCACTTCAAAAGATACGTTAGTACTGTGAGCCTTTCAGGTCACAGATAGCAGTGTGCCCTTGGAGGTAGCTGGTTATCACTCTGTGTTTAAATCTGTGTTCACATGGTTTCTTAGGGTCTCTTTTTCTTTGCAGACAGTCTTTCTTAGCATCTTGATGAGATCACTGGGGAATAAGAACACTGTTCTCCTTGGTTTGGGCTTCCAGATACTGCAACTGGCATGGTATGGTTTTGGATCTCAAGCCTGGTAAGCTTTACCTATTGACTTTTATGGACTAACAGATGGATATGTGTTCGAGGCGCTCTGGCTAATTGGGTATGACAAGAAGCAGCAAGTTTGGTGTATTCAGCATTTCGAAAACCATTAGGCTTTAAATTGGGCAAGGGAGGGTAGAACTGGATGATTCAAAATGGTTTGTAAAGATTGGTTTCACCTCAGCAGGCTTACTGAATCATTGCTTAATTGAATGTGTGTCTGTCTTTCCCTAGCCCACCAATAAAGTTCTGGATCTATTTTTAAACACATTTGCCAGTGTTTGGAGACATCACATAACTTTCAGAGAAAAAGACAAGGAAAAATGATTGTGGCAAGCTTTGCTGACATAATTGAGTGATCTTAGACAGTAAAATAACCTTTATAAAATATGGCTTTAATTAGTTGTTTTCTTTTTTTTTTTTTTGGTACCAGGAATCAAACTCAGGACCTTGTGCTTGCCAGGCAGGCACTTATACCACTGAGCTATATCCCCAACCCACGGCTTTAAGTTTGATGAACAACTAAGGTCTCTTTCAATGGCAGGTGTAGCCTGAGGGAGTTACTACTAGCACCTTAGATTCCCATTAATAGGAGGGTCAAAATAAACTCTCTGGAATAAAGAGGAACAAAAGTTCCTTGTGTGGCAAGTTTCCCCATGTGCCTAGCTGCCAAACACCAGAGTTCTTACCTCCATTTTAGACACCAGAGCTGATTCTTACTTTGTGTTCATAAATGGAGGATATAATTTAGAGAAACTGCAAATGCTGTAGTGGTTAGAAGTTATTTTGGAAATAAACATGAAATTCTGAATTTCCTTTGTTCTATGTGATGTCTTACCTAAAATTAATGTGGATGATTCTTGTTCTTTTTTGATTTTGGTCCTGTGAGCTTAGGTTCGCTAGCTGGCTGAGTTAACATTCTTTCAGTGTTAGAAAGACTTTGACATCATGAAAGGGTTTGTCCTTTTCAGTAACAACCATCCCCGAGGAAGTCTGGCCCAGCTGGTTATGAGCACAGCTGGGGCCTCACTTTACTCACACACTTCCTCCTGATTCATATGTAGGCCTCTTGTGTGGAGAGCAGGACCCAGGACTGAGGGGAGTGAGCTGTTCCAGCTCAGTGGTTGGTACACTGCCCTGGGGGTTCTGGCAGGCTGCATGGCTTGAGAGTAGTGTGAGGGTTAGGCTTTGAGAAGCACAAAGAGTAGAAGTGCAGTATTTATACAAGCAAGTTGTCCCCTGCAGAACTTTGTTGAGCTTACTTCTGCAGATGGTAATAGAGCAGAGAGAAGAAGAGTTTCTGAGAGAAGTAAAATAAGGAAATGAAGTTTTCCTGGATCTTCTATTTTGTGAAGAGGTTAATATTAACAGTGTGATTGTAACCCTTCAACGTTTAAGAAGTCATTTTTAAAGAGCGAAATGTAGTCAGTGTGGTGTTGTGTACCCCTAATCTCAGGAGGCAGAGGCAGGAGACTTCTGAGTTTGAGGCCATCCTGAGCTACCTAGTGAGTTTAAGATCAGTTTAAAATATATAGTAAGACCCTGGCTCAAAAAAAAAAAGAAAGGATGGAGGAATGATAAAGGAAACTGGACATGAGAAAATAGAAAGCGTTTGTACATTTGCCACTGCATTCCAAACCATAGCTCCCAAGGCCTGACCGCGGTCTGTTCTGTTGTTGCAGGATGATGTGGGCGGCAGGGATTGTGGCCGCCATGTCCAGCATCACGTTCCCAGCAGTCAGTGCGCTCGTGTCTCGGAACGCAGAGTCAGATCAACAAGGTGAGGTCGCAGCCCTCGCTGTTTCCTTCTTCAGCTGAGACCTCTCTGCCAGAAGCCTGAAGCTCTGAGCTCTCCACATCAACACCAGGAGGTGACAGCCTGTGATCCCTGCTCCAGGAGCATATCTGTTTGCTTTGCAAATATAAAAGTCTTATTTTCCCCTCTGCCTTTATCTTACTCATCCTTTTTTAAAAAAAAAAAACAGCAATTTATATTACTGAGTTAGAAAATACCTGTTTTTCTTTTTCAGTTTTGACTCCTTTTATCTGTTACCATCAGACTTAACCTGGCTATTCCCATTTAAATAGGTGTCTATTAAATGATAGTTAGCAGTGAGTTATTTAATCACTAAAATTGCTTCAATTTGAAGTAATTCAAAGTCCGTGAGCTTGATGTAGGAAGTGGTTCTTGGGAAGAAAAGAATTTATGTGGCTTTTGGTAATTGGGTAGAGTAACAGGTGAAGTAAGTTATGGCTGCTACGTGAAGAGGAGATGGATGGTTACCCGCCTTCCTGTGCCTTGGCTTCACTTGCAGGCAGTTCTGCCAGAATTAGTCCTTTTCTTTGTCCATTTCCTGAGGGCTCACTTTACTGTAGTCAGGAAGTAGGGAGTTTTAAAGGGCATATTTTTTAAATGCTTAAACTCTTTAAAAATTTTTCAATAAAAAAACTACATTGGAAAATGTACCTATTCTTCTAGATCAGAAATTATCCATCTTTTTTATATCCATTTTTAAATAATGTCACTTGAAGACCACCAGTTCCATGTGTCACCTTCAGGTACATTAACCCAGCACAAGGAAAACACCCCTGTGTCTGAAGTATAGTGTCTCAAGCCATCGTGAAGGACTGTTCTGTTATTCAGGGCATAGACTGTCAGTACAAATGTGAATGTTTTGAAGTCAGCATGTGGAATGTGTTACATTAGGCTAACATGTACTTGACCATTTTTTGTTTTGTTTTGTTTTGCTTTGTTTTTGGTACTGAGAATCGAACTCATGACCTCAGGCTTGCCAGGCAAGCGCTTATGCCACTGAGCTATCCCTGGCCCATACTTGACTATTTTTGACTTAAAAAGAAATATCTGGTTCAAGCTAATTTCACCAGCCATATTAGAAAGCAGAGGTGTCTAGAAATCAGCACTTAACTTTTCTGTGCAGGTCTGTACTGTGATGGAGAATATCTGTGGCAGCTGAGAGGACGGCATCTCCCAGGGGAGGGAGCAGTGGCTCTACTGACGTATAACTAGGGCCATCAGAAGTGAAGCGCAGACTTTTATTGTAAATGCACTGTTAAATGAGCAGAGCAGGGAAATCTCAATTCACTCAACAGTGAAAATCGCCAAAAATGGGAAATTTAGGCTTTGTAATTCATGATTGCCCATTTGTAGGCAGATGTAGGTGATGTGGGGAATTTAAAACCAGAAAGATTTCAGAAACTGAAATCACTGTCATTTTACCTGCCTGTAGACCTTAGTACAGAAAGTAAGGACGTCATGAAGCAAAGGAAATGCTTGTGTAATGAGTGAAAATATGTTGGTGAAGTCTTCCTGATCTACTTTCTGCATTGTGCTTTCTACTCATAGGCATAAGTCTTATGAGTAGTCCCTGAGAATCAGTATATCATAGCTTGTCAAAGTACCGTAAAGCTCCACATCTTGAGATGCTTCTCTGAGAAGACTGATTCCTGTTTCTTTGTTCTGATGTAGGAGTTGCCCAGGGCATCATAACAGGAATAAGAGGACTATGCAATGGCCTGGGACCAGCACTCTATGGCTTCATATTCTACATGTTCCACGTTGAACTAACTGAGTCGGGCCCGGAATTGAATTCTGGCAGTGGTGCCCTACAGGTAACTGGATGATGTCTAATTTTGTAACGGTGGTTAAGTCCGAGTATAGCAATTCTTCTGACCTTAACTTTGGGGAGCATTCTTATTTGCATGTTACTGTTGTATTTTACAGTAGTAAGCTATGTGTTTATGTTTCCCTGGGATCAGGGAGGGCTTATTTCAGAGATTTAGTATCTTAGAAAAGCTTTGTCTTAACTTTAGGCTCTGTTTTCACCTACATAGTAGTCAATGTGTTCAGGATGTTATTTGCTGGCTAACAGCCTCAGATTAAATAACAGGAAATGACCTAAAAACCCAGCTACAAATTGAGCCTAGGGTACTTTCTCTACTCCTTTTTTTATGAAAAGTGATATTGAGATATTGAGTACAAAACTGGAATTTATGTTCAGTGTACAGCAATGCATAATCAGAGGTCATAGAATGATATTACAGGTAAACGGTTTATAGGCTTTCAGGTTGGGGTAGGCTGTGTAAAAGTGGTACCCCTAAAAAGCACCAATCAATTGCCATTTTATATTCCCAAGACCAAGCTCTGTTTGCCTCACCATGTAATGAAATATTATAATCTGCTTTTGAGGAAATGGTTCACTTTTAGGTGGTATATTTCTTTGGGTTGAAAAGACTAACTAATTCTTCGTCTTATTTTCCACATCCATCAGGAAGCTGTCATCCCAGGCCCACCATTTTTGTTTGGAGCATGTATAGTTCTTCTGTCTTTTCTGGTTGCCTTATTCATCCCTGAATACCGTAAAGCCAGTGGAGCTCAAAAACATAGCAACAGCATCAGTGGTAGCCTGACCAACACCCCAGAACGGGGCAGTGATGAGGATATTGAACCACTGCTGCAAGACAACAGCATTTGGGAGCTTTCCTCCTTTGAGGAGCCTGGGAGTCAGAGTACGGAGCTGTAACCGGAAGAAAAGGAGTTCTGCAGATGTTAACTCTCAGAGCCTTCAGGGGAGCCACACCACATGGAGACTTCATGGTGCTGGAAGGGTGAAACTAGAGGCACGTTTTGGCCAGGTTGATAAAGGATTCCTTTATCCTTCCACACCCCATCTCTCCCTCTTCCTGTTCTTTTCCATTCTTTTTCTTTTTTTATACTAGGACAAGATAAGATTCGAATTACTTCTCCATAAACAGTGTGCAAGTTTCAGGGTTATCTGGAGTCCAAACTTCGAAACTCAAATAGAAAAGGTCATATCCCTCAGAAAAAAATGGCTTTCTGCTGGGCAAGCTGGTACATGCCTGGGATCCCAGCATTGAAGAGTCTGAGGCAAGAGGATTGCAAGTTCAAGGCTGGCCTGGACTACAGAGCAAGTTCAAGACCAGTCTGAGCTACACAGTGAGACCTTGTCTTAGAAAAGAAAAAGGCTTTCCTTTAGTGACTGCAGTAAGTGAGACAGCAGACTGTACACCCTTCTCAGTAGAAGGTGCAGGGTTATTGTGGAAGTGCCATCTTGGGCAAGATTTCAGGTAAAGATTCTCTTCTTCCTTCCTTCATCCTCTTCTGGATGATACCCTTTTAGCCCACAGGTATTGATGAGTGGCCACTCTTAAGAGTTAATCACTCAGTATCAGGGACCCATTGCCTTTATTCAAAGGTCAAACAGAAATGCTACAGTTTTACTTTCCCTTTGTTTTTTTTCCTACTTCCTATGCTTGTCTAGAATGAATAATAATACTGATTAGTGATCACCTTTAGCAGATGAAGGAAATCTTTCTTACAAATTCAAACCATGTTGAAGTAGCAAATCAGATTAGTGGACTTAGTGTCCTGGTCAGATCTGCAGTGATTTTACAGAGTAAAACAGAACCTCTTCTGATTGGGTGTGGTGGTGCACACCTACAATCCCAGCTACTTGGGAGGCTAAGGCAGGAGTATTGTGAGTTCGAGACCAGCCTGGACAACGTAGCAAGACCTCCATCTTAAAAAAAAAAAAAAAAAAAAAAAAACTACTGGCAACAAAGAAATTGGGGAACTAAACTTCTAAGAAAGTTTTTAATGACTTGAACATTCCTGAGAGGCTGAGAGTTAGTTACTGGACACCAGTGGAGTTTATATCTCAGTTCCCTCACAATACATTATCACTATTTGCTCCTTTCCACATCACCCATGTCCTCCTCAGCTTTTCTCATCTGTCACGCACCTGCCTTAACTGCTGTGTAGTATGCATATGTTTTCAATTAATCTTTATCTCAATCTCTTTATCAGACTTCTGAATCTCATGGGATACGCACATTAAATTCCTTTATAAAGTATGAGGGTTTGGTGAAGTCCAGTTTCACAATAAGTGTCTTGCTAATTTTTTGAGATGTTTTATGGACAAAGACAACTTTACAGATTTATATGTATTTTGCTGCACAGTAAATGGACTATTAACTAGGGCCTTCCTTTAACAAAGCACTCCTTTGAAAGTTTTATAGGTATGAAATATATGTAGATATTTGTAAGAGTTTTAATTTTTTTGCTGGGGTGCTGTGTAAATCTTGTATTTATAAATGTAATGAAGGTATTGACAAAAAATATATACAACTTTTATAAAGGATTATGTACTGACAATACATTTAAAAGAAAATATATTTTGAAACCTGTTTAGTGATGAACAGAGATAACATATCTTTTTACTATGCTGTTGGTTTTTAGGTTAAGCTTCCTAATGCATAATAAATTTGCAATGGATATATTTATGTCTTTTGTGATTTTTTTTTTACAACAAATTAGGATTGCTCTTTGGGGTTCTCTGGGCAGCTTTCAACTAGACTGAATTATTAATCCTTCAGCTAGTGTAAAAGACATGTATATTTTTTGGGGAAAAAAAACTTTAAAAGTTCATTTAAAATGTCCCATCAAAGACAGATTCCACTTTATTTTATATAGCAGGATCTAGAACAGCTATGTGTACACCCATGTCTATAGTAGCATTATTCCCAGTAGGAGGAAAATATCCAGGTGCCCAAGGACTAATGAACGGATAAACAAAATGTGATATTACTTAGAATAGAATATTATGTAGCCTTTAAAGTATGAAAATTCTAGCACATAGTACAGTATGGGTGAACATTGAAGACACTGTGCTAAGTGAAATAAAAGTTACAAAAGGACCATTACTGTATAGTTTCACTTGTGAGGTACCTAGAGGAGTCATGTTAGGAGAGACAGAGAGCTGAACAGTGGTTGCCCGGGCTGAGAGGGGGAGCAGTGGGAAGTTACTTGATGGGCACGGTTTTGTTTTGCAGTACAAGAAACTTCTGGGAGTTGGTGGTAGTAGTTTGCCTAACTTGGATTTGGAAATGTATTCTTAAAATAAATTTACTATCACTAAACCATACCCGAAAAATGGTTAAAATAATAAATATTGTATGTATGTTATTACCATTTTACCCATTCTAAAATGTAGAACAGTGATTCCTATGTATTCACAATGTTATACAACCATCTGCACTAGTTCCTGACCCTTTCCACCACTCCTTAAAAAAGCCTGTATGTATCCATTACATACTCTCAGTCACGCCCAATTTTCCCTTCCCTCATCCTGTGGCAACAAGTAATTACTTACTCTACTATGGGTTTGCCTATTTGGGGACATTTCATATGAATGGAATAATATGTGACCTTTTTATGTCTGGCTTTTTTCACTCGGTATGTTTTCAGGGTTCATCCCTATTGTATTATGTGTCAATATCTTATTTCTTCCTAGGGCTGAATAGTACTCTATTGTATATATATACACATTTTGTTTATAATCACTTGATTGACATTTGGTTTTTCCCCCTTTTTTTGCTAGTATGAGTACGCTGTGGTGAAGATTCCTGTACAAGTTGTATAGATACGTTTTCAGTTCATCCTGGGTGTGTACCTGGAGGAATTGTTGGGTTATGTGGTAATTCTATGGTAAACCATTTGAGGAATCTGGACCGGTTGGTTTTCCACAACTGCTGCAAACTTTAGTTCCCAACAGCAATGTCAGAGAGCTGCAATTTCTTGACATCTTTGCTAATTGTAATACTCTGTTTTATTTGTGGCCATCCCTGTGGGTTTGAGGAAGTATCTCACTGCAGTTTGATTTGCATTTCTGTAATGACTAATTATGCTGAGCAACTTTTTAGATGCTTGTTTGCCATTCATGTAATTTCATTGGAGAAGTACTTTGGCTGTTTTCTAAATGGGATGTTGTTGAATTTTAAAAGTTCTGTATATATTCTGGATACTAGACTCTTAATTAGGTACACAGCAATACTCATTGATGCACAGAAGCTCTCAACTTTGAAGAAATTCCATTTATCCATTTTTTTTCTTTAACTGCTTTTGATGTTATGTCTAAGAATACATTTCCAAATCCAAGGTCATGAAGACTTTCTCCCATTTCTTCTAAAGGTTTTACAGGTACAGCTCTTATAGTTCTTTGACTCATCTTGATTAATTTTGTTCACAGTTTTAGTTTTGTTTTGTTTTTTTTTTTTGTTTTTCTCCGGTACCGGGAACCGAACTCACGACCTTGCGCTTACCAGGCAGGCGCTTTGCCGCTGAGCTAAATCCCCAGCCCCTTGTTCACAGTTTTAGGTAAGGGTCCAAACTCATTGTTTTGATGTGGTTTTTGTTAATCCCTACCCCACTGGTTAAGGGACTGTTCTTTCCCTGTGAAAAATAGTCCTGGCATGCTTGTCAAAAGTCAGATGGCCATAGATACATGAAATTGTCACTGGACTTCCATAATTCTATCCAATGGTGTGTATGTCTGTCTTTATGCTAATGCAGCACAACTTTGGTTACTACAGCCTTACAGGTTTTAAAATCAGGAATTGTGAGTTTCCCAACTTTGTTCTTTTTCAATATTGTTTTAGCTATCTGGTTTCTCTGATTCCATATAAATTTTAGTTTTGACTTTTTCATTTTTGTCAAAAAATGGTTTTTGGCAGAATTTATAAGTATATGTAAGATAGCTGGAATAGGTGTATTGCTGATGCCTAATTTATTGAGAGGAACAGTCAATGCTTAAACTTTTCTCCTTTTTTTGACCAATTTTACATGCTTGAATTTGGTAATTGATCTGAAAACAATGTGCAGTATAAGAACCATTGTTTTTTTGTTTTTTTATTTTAAAGATAAAAGGAGGGAAACATTAACAGACATACAACATTTTACAACATATCACAAGCACAATACAGACAACACAGAGTTACAAACAAAGTGGTAGGGAATTAACAATGGTGGTTGTATTACATATTGATATCTTCAAAGTGGCTTCTCATGAAAACAGATATAA
>NW_004955422.1:23981846-23991609 GCF_000276665.1 Chinchilla lanigera | reverse complement strand
TGGGAATTGTGGTGGTATGAGTCCAGCCTACACTCGGACCCAGGAGCGCTGCAGCTCCCGGAGAACTCGCTGCCTGGGCGCCAAGAACCATTGTTGAACTCATACCATTCTGTAAGGTGAAGCTCTGCATCATTTCCAGTGTTTTTTTTTTTTTAATTATTTTTATTGTTTTTTACTTGTTACTGTCTTTGTTTGATCAGTCTTACATTCTTATGTCTAATGGACCGAGCAACTTTGTTGAAGGTAACAGTATGTAATTTAGCAACCATTGTAAATTTCTATCATTTTTTTCTTGAGGTCATGTTTCTTTCTTGTTGTTTTTGTATTGTTTTGATGATGTCTTCATTGTTCTTTTGTCAGGTTTTTTATTTTTAAAAGAAAAATGGTTTTTGGAAATTTGATAGAGATTGCATTGTATCTGTACAATCCTAGTTTTTTTACCTCCTCATTTAAATTCATTCCAGTGTAAGTGGAATTTTTTTCTTTATTTTCAGATTGTTCACTCCTAGTATAGAGAAATACAACGAATTTTTGTGCGTTGTTGAACCATGCAGCTTTGTTGAGTTTATTTGCTCCCATAGTTTTTAGTGGATTCTTTAGGATTTGCTGTCTGTTAGCTCATGTCTTGTACAAATAGTTTTACTTTTTCCATTCCAGTTTGGATGTCTTTTATTTTTTTTCTTGCTAGAACCTCCATTACATTGTTGAATAAATGGCACAAGCCGGCATCTTTGCTCTTGTTCTGTTCGGTCCGTTTTTCACCGTTGGATGCAGTCACATGTGCTTACTGGCAGGGATGATGAGAGATGTGTCAGCAGTTTTACCAGTGGTGAAATAGCAGAGTATCTCACACAGATCTAGATGGTATCGCTTACCACACGCCGAAGCTATTAGATATTTGACCAAAACGGCTTTATATGTTGTATATGCTTTTCACAGATGCCCTTTATCATGTTTGGAAATTCCCGTTTTTCTACTTTGTTGAGTGTTTTTATCATGAAGCAGTGTTAGATTTTTCTAATGCTTTTTCTATACCAGTTGAAATAGCTGCTCATGTGTGGGTTTTTCTTTTCTGTTGTATTTTTTTAGTATGTTTGCAGCACATAATGATTACTTTCATCAGGGGGAGTTGTACATAATACATCTTCATTCTTTTTATGTCCCCTTCCCATTCATGTATGGTTTTCCTTCATTCTGTTAATGTTTTATATTTTATTTTCATATGTTGATCCACTTTTGCATTACTGATACAAATCCCACCTGCTCATGGTGCATAATAACTTCAGGATTCACTGTACTAGTATTTTTTAAGTGATTTCTGCATCTCATGAAGTCTGTGGAATCTTTCAGCGTGATTAAAAGATCCTGACTCATCGCAGTCCTGGCTTTTGGCAGAGGAGTATAAAAATAATAGGGTCATCTCAAGAGAATCCCCTGGGTTCCAGACATGACCCTCCTTTCCGTTTGTGGCAGCAACCCATGCTTGCCTTTGGTAGTCAGAGTCAGTCATGGAGCCAAAAGTAACCCCTTATTTGCTTCCTCAGAAACGCACAGGGAAACCAGATTGGCTGAGTGGCGGTCACTCTCCAATGCAGTGGAGTCACCGGTGGCAGCAGTACCCCGACACTTCGCCCAGCATGCTCCAAGTTACAGAGATGGGTTAGTGGGTATGAGTGAGAAAAGCCATTCCTCTTAGCCCATGAGTCATAACCTCATACCCTGGTTCCAACAGAGAGCACCATAGGTTTTTTATTTTCAATTTTTAAATTATTTTTCTTTACATAGAATGATACATTTTGAATAAATATTTTAAATAACTTGTTTACAACCTTATATAGCTTTAACAATGAGATAATGATTACATTAAGATAAGTATCATGGAACAGTTGAACTTATTCTTAAAACATGTTTATATCTAGAATATATATTTACTAGAAAGTCAAATACAACTTTATTTACAGTAGCTCCCCCCAAAGTAAAGCATAAATCTAACAAAGTATGTAAAGGATCTGTACATAGAAAAGCAAAAACACTGGAAAAAGTCAAAGGAAAGTATTAATTCCCCAAACTGATTGTCTGTTGGATAATAATTCTCACCAAAACCTAAACAGGATTGTAAATACAGACCCCTAATTGTAAAATTTATATGGAAAACAGTTTTGAAAAATAATAAAGAGGACGTCACACTAAGAAAGACCTCTAGCTACAGTGTTCAAGACCCTGCTGTCGGAGGAGGGAAGGACAGATCCAAGGAACAGAGCATCGAAAAGTAACCCAAAGGGGGGCAGCTGTTTTTGGCAAAGGTTCAAAAGCAATTAACAGAAGTGATAGACATAGCTACCTTTTATTTCAACTTCTGCACAACATTTTATTACAGCCTTGGGGCTTTCTAAAACTGTTCTAAGTCTTCAAAATATATTGCTCACATATTAACTAGAGGGATCCTGCTTTTTTGTTTTTGTTTTTTCTTAGATCTTGTCCTTGATTTGCTCAACTTGCCCTCCCCGCTTCCTAGTCTCCATAGTGGCTTCTGCCTCTGGCTCTCCTCACAGGTCTCCTGTTCACAAGATTCCTACTTGGAAGAGGGAGCATTTCTTCAGCTACTTCATGCTTTTGCTCGGCATTTCATACCTCCATTTTACCAAAAGTCACCGTCAGCCTCTACCCGTTTCCTACCCCCTTTCCTGCTCTAATTTTCCCCTTAACATCTTACCTGACATGCTCTTTTCTGCCATCTGCCTCTCCACTCTGGAATGTAAGCCCCAGCTGGACAGGCATTTCTCACCCCGCCCCTTGTACTACGCGACCTCCAACACGTAGATCTGCTTGTAGTAGGTGCTCACAAAATTCTTGAACACATCAGTGAGCTGCAGTATGGGTGAGTGCCTCAGTTCTGTCTTCTGAACCCAACCCAGTCAAATCCTTCCACTGCGTTATCATTGTTTCAGTAGCTTTCATTCGTCACCCAGGACCAGCCACCACTCTCTGCTTTCTGAGTGTACCCTCAGGGTTCAGTACAGGACTGCTCTTTAAAAAAGAGTGGCTTCTTAGAAATGCCTTCCCTCCTGTCAGGGCTTTCTCTCATTTGCAAAGCAGACTTGACTTACTAAACTGCATTTGTGAAGACTTCCCGCCAGGGACAGTCTGTTCTGAATCTTACTTCTGTTTAACTTCAGTGCAGCCTCCTGGGAGGCTGGGTGAACAGATGCCTGCATCGTGTCCCGCTGGAACGGCTGCAGGCGGTCCCTACCCTCCAGCCTCCAGCAGTCACTAGTGGGCTGAAGCCGGGGGCAGCCAGAATTATTGGGCACTCTGGTGTAAGCAAGCAACTGTGCTTGGACATCTATCCCAGAGACATGGAGATGTCCATTCATGAAAAACCCTGTACATAGATGTTCATAGCAGTTTTATTTAAAACAGCCCCAAACTAGAATTAAACCGATATCCTTCACCAGGCAAATGATTTCACTGGCACAGTAATACTCCAAAGTAAAAAGGAACCAATCGTTGATATAAGCAGAAACTTGCATAAATCTTGAGGAGAAAGAAGTCCTGCAGTGTTCCCTATGGGCTTGAGAAGATAGTGTTCTCTTACTACCAGAACAGAGTGTAAATTCAGACATTTATGAGTAGGTTTGCCGTTGCACACGCTTACTCATTTTTTTTGTTGTTTCAGCAGTAATAAGAATTGAACCCAGGTGTTTGCACTGAGCTTTTAAATTTCTGTTTGAGACAGGGCCTCACTTCAGTGGCTAACTTACCCAGTCTGGCTCCTCAAATTAAATACACTGTTACTTTCAGAAAGTGCAGTGTGCGTACAGCGGCCGTGTGCTCCGTCTCCAGCCCTGCCGCAAAAACCAAAAACACAAGCACAGTGCTTTATCATTTCTGCCAAAGAGGAAAATAGATTAAGGGCTCTCACACTGGGCACTGTCTCTGATGTTTTGGTGCTGGGGATGGAACCCAGGGCCCCCAGCCTGCTAGGCAAGCGCTCTGCCGCTGAGCTATACCCTGGCTCCAGCCCTGAGACAGACCCACATCCACGCCACCTCTTGCATCCTTGCAGGACCCCACTCCCGCAGCGCCTCCAGTGCGGAGGCCGGAGCACAGCAGTACCTGTTCCAAACACTGCGCGCGCGCGATGGGACCGCCTGGCCTCGGGCCCCTCCGCCGCCCGTGCAGAACCGCCAGGAGCCCCGGGCCCAGGGCGAGCGAGCTGCCCGCACAGTGCGCGCCCGCGAATGTAGACCACTGCATGCACCGCATGCGCTTGCTTCGCCAGGCAGGTGCCCCCGACGACCTCGCTGGCGGTGAGATCACCGCCCCGGCTTCCGCGCTTCAGGGGCCCGGCCGCGCTCTGGGGCTCCCCGGGAGCGGGCGAGGCTCGGGCGAGCAGGGGCTGTGGGGACCAGCTCGGATCTGCGCGGCCTGGCCTTTTGTCACTGGGGTCTCGGTGCAGTCTGGACGGAGGGTCCCCCCTTTCCGGGGTTCCTGAGCGCGCTGGATCGGAGGCTGGGCGGTTTGCAGGGAGGGGGCTGCTCGGCAGGGGTCGGGGCAGATTGGAGCCTCACAGGTGGGACGGTCGGGTCTGAGGCCCAGGGCAGGTGAGGGGCGGGCGCTGGGACTGGACGTCTAGACTTGGTGGCCTTGGACTCTGAGAAGAAACGTGGCGTCCCCAAAACTCTTTAAGCTTGGGTTTTCTCTTCTCCAGGAGGGGCCAAGGGAAGAAAGCTCGCGGGTTGCATGCCTAAGAATAGTTTATGAGGTAGCTTGGATTTTCTTTTCCTTTTTCTTTTTTCTTTCTTTCTTTTTTTTTTTTCCCCCCAACATTTGTCTCAGGCCTTGATTTACTTTTCTTCTGAAATGTTTTGCCTAATTTAGCCTGTCAAGGGAGCCGCTTTCTAGCGTTTCCTTGGCAACATTTTTGCAAAATGCTGAGTGTGCAGAGCCCAGTGTGTCTTGCCCTCCCCCACATTCCATTAGTAATTTGACCAGTGTTTTCCGTTTTATCTTGTTGTCTTTTAATTAATATTTCTCCTTGATTATAAAATATTATCAGCTTAGAGAAGTTGGAACATATACAAAGTATAAATAAGAGCATTAAAATACCAATCTCTAAATAACCAGTTAACATTTTTAAAGCCAAAGATAGGGTTCCGTGACATTAACTATAAAGAGACATGTTGAACTGTCACATGTCAAAATTTTCCAATATTTCAGGTCTGTACTGAATATGAGAAGTGTTTGGACTTATATATACCCTATCTTTGGCCCTGGCCCAGTTGAAGCCCCTCTGAGTCACCTCTCATCCTTAGAAACACAACTGAGCAGCGTATGATGATCTCAGCAGAGCTAGACACCTGTCTAGATCCCATGCCTCTGTCTCCACAGGTTTCCCCTCCGGTTCTTTAACCGGCTGCAGTTGCTCTCAGCTCATTTCTCAAGAGGACGTGAGTGTGGTTTGGAACACTGTTTTAGCGGCTCTCACTGCTGAAGAAACTAGAAAGGAATTTTTTTCTGTAGTGCATTAGAATGTAAAGAAGACAGTAAAATTTACTCTTAAAGTATGTTTGAATGTATATAAAACATTGATTAAATATTTAAGTGCAAATGTGTGTTCAAAAGAAGTATTTATAATTGTTATAAATATAAGATTTATAATTGTTATACTTTGTGCATATCATCCTCTAACCTGTGCCTAGAAACTAAAATCTTATTTTCCAATGTAGCAGTTGTTGCCTATAAAGTTTTTTTTGGTACCGGGAATGGAACTCAGGACCTTGTGCTTGCCAGGCAGGCACTTATGCAGCTGAGCTATAGCCCCACCCCCTAAAGTTTTTTCAGAGCCAAATAATGGCACTGAAAAGTTCATAAGGAATATTTAAGAAAACGTATTGGAAAATTAACTTTGGATTGTGCCATTTTTAAAATCAGTAGTATGTTTTGCATTGGGTTTTGTGTCAATTATTACATAATAATACATCATCAACAAGGACAACAAAGCAGACTCAAAAGAGTACATACTGATTTTTAACCTGTTACCGTAGAACTTTTCAAGCTGTTACAAAAGTAGAAATTAGAGTACCAGTAGCAGTAGGATCCCTCATTTCAACAAGGTCTGATCATAGCCAACCTTTGATACATATTCCCACTCTATTTCCCTGCAACCTAAGCCTTTGATCTTGCTAATATTACAAGTAAGAAATAGTATTTCAGTGTTAATTTAAATTGCCATATTTCATGTCCTGAACAAAATTGAGATTTTAATGCTTTGAAGCCTGCACTTCTTTTTCTATGAATAGTTTTCATACTAGTCACTTTTTTTTTTTTTTTTTTTTTTTGGTGGTGGTGGTACAGGAGATCAAACCTGGAGGAGCTCTGCACTCAGCTACATCCCCAGCCTTCTTTTATTTTGAAACAGGGCCTTGTTAAATTGCCTAGACTTGTCTTGAATTTGCAGTCTTCCCGTCTCAGCCTCCTGAGTAGCTGGGATTACAGGCATGCACTTCCTGTGCCTGGCAGTCACCCACTTGTTTTGTGTAGCGTGAGGTAAATTATCTTCTGTTTTTCTCTAGATGAGATATCAGCTGTGTTATGTCAGTTCCTCAATTTATCACTTAGCTTTTAAAGGTAGTTTTGCTGCAGTTTTTCCTCCCACTAGTCAAAATTGAACCCAAGGGCTCTCTACCACTGAGCAACATTCCTATTCCTTTTTCAAAAAATACTTTTGCGATAGGAACTCCCTGAATTGCTCAGGCAAGCCTTGAACTTAGCAGTCCTCCTGCCTCACCTTCCCTCAGTGCTGGATTACAGGTGTGTGCTACCATGCCTGGCTTATGCTGGGTAGTTTTTTTTGTGGTTAAATTCATCAGTATTTTGAATAAGAAATCTATACTCTTGAAACTGGTCATGGAGAAGCGATATTTGTACAATAAACTATATATTCTAAGGTGTATTTGATAAATTTTGCTATACATATTTTATAGCCATGAAATCCTCACAATAAAGATGACAAACAAATGTACCACTCCCAGAAGTTTACTGGTTGTTCCCCCATAATCTTTCCCACTACTGCCAACTAGCCCCTCTCTTCCAGAAAGTAGTTTGTATTGAAAGCCCTACCCAGACCTCGTCACAGTTCGGTGACTTTATATTTGTAATCCTGTGGAAAAGTTATTGGAATTCTAATAAGTTAATTCTAATCTACCACTTCTAGGGCAACCAATAGTGAGAATAAAGACACTAAGGCATATCTGTAGTTGTGGGAAGCCAAGGGGGTCCTAAATCTAGCTAGTATGATGGCTATCTGGAACAAAGGCCTCATCCCAGGGCCAAACCCATTTTTTATTAATTTGTGAAAAGGGGAGTGGCTCAGGGATAAGTGACTATGAGAGTGGTGGGAAGTGATGCCTTGAGCTGGGTTAGGTAGAAGGCCTGAAATCATCTCTGCATTATGCAGAGGAAAACAGAAAGAGATATGTAGAAGGAGTAATCTACGTAACACAATTTGAGGCAGTATCTGATATTTTGGGGTCGATGCTTCAGCTCTAATGTGTAATTTTTTTATGCCCTGAAAAGTCATAGCCTCTTATCTCAAGGCTCAATCTCAGAGGACAGTGTGGCTACGCACAGCCCAGCTCTCACATTATTTGGGAGCTGTAGGCAGGGCTTTACTGACCTGTTGCACTGCTTTAAGGACTACACATCAGCACCTCAGCTAGACCCATTTATATTGCTTAAAGCCATTTGAGGGGATAAAGAAATGCCCTAGCCACCTCTACATATCCATACATGGAAATAGGGCCAGGTTTAGCCAAAATGGAGATGATTGTTCTTCTTTCAAGAAGAATCATCCAGGTGGTCCTCCTGTTTGCATTTTCTATGATTTTATACATATGGAGTTACAGAGTATGTATTTGTGACAAATAGTGTATGGAGATCGATCACACATGCAATTCTAAAGCAAGGCTAGCCCAAAGAACATAGATCACTTGACGTAAGCCACATGAACAAGGTGTTCCAGCTCTGAAGATGGGAGACACCCAAGGCAAGCCAGGCAAACAAGTTGTTAGGCAGAGGGGATGTAAATAAACACACTGCAGTAGTTGGGTGGTTTTCTTTTCTCCCACCAGGAGAGAGAGCTCCACCTGACCTCAGCTTTCTGCATTCTGCCTCTTGTCTTCATTTCTTCATCCTCTACCGTCCTCCCCTGGGAAATTCGAGAGTGATGCTGGACAAGGCAAAATAGTCTAATCTTCACCCAGCCCCATCTACTAATGATAGTAAAGCCAGCCAATCACCCATACTTGCACTTATAAGCAATTTTTGGAGTTTGGCCTGGAAATCTGCCTTGCTCTCCCCCAGAAAACATGATTGTGTAATAAATCTCTTCACACTCCTTTGATTTTTCTGTGGCAAAATTAGTATTGATATCTATGCCAAAGTTTGGGTGAGGGTCTGTCCTTCCCCTTCTGAGTGACCAGTTGGGAGTGTGAGCAGGATATGGACATAGCGACCACCATCACTAGAGGTCTTCCCTCGCTCCAGTTTGCTGCCTAGTGATGAACATGAACTTTGCTGTGCTCTTCCCAGCTGGCGAGCAGTTGAACTGTGCTGCTCTGCTTTGTATTTTCTGAGTCTGAATAAGTCTGTTTCAGATTTAACTGATTTCAATTAGAAGATACAGTGTAGTTGGCACTGGGGACAGGTGGAAGGAACTGGGGCTCTCTTTAAAGTCTGCTTGTGTCATGTATTAGCCTGCATGCATTTCTGTGTCTCATATTGAAGAATTGGCCTCAATTCCAGCACAAGCCATGATGGACATTGGGCCCTGTGATCACTGGTAGTGTGTCTCAGCCAGGCATTGCCAGGTGCAGAGCACTCAGAGGAAAGACTATCCGGGTCCACATATGAGCCCACATGAGGCTGCTCTTCTGGAGGGAAAGCAGTTGCCCCCTAGAAGCTCTGCTGTTGCTGATGCCACTGTCCCATTCATCCACATTGCCAAAAAAGATCCTGATGCTCAAGGTTATATGGAAAACTGTTGAAGGTACCCCTGTGGCACGGCCAGGAGATTAATTCAACCATTGCCATAGAAGAGGTGCCTAGCCCCAATGATAATGATGATCTGAGTCTCTAGAGGAAGAAACTGATGAAGTGAGAAGGATAAAGACCCTCTCCCCCAAAGTTTCCAATAGCCAAAAGAAAAGAAAACAAAAAAGAAAAGAAGAAAAGAAAAAAGATGGACTAGACCTGACTATGAGGGGAGAAAGTAGGAAATTGAAACAGGAATCCACAATTTGACCCAGTGGAAACTAAACCTATGAAAGAATGTATACACCAAAAAGATAAGCATGAACAGCTTTGCACCTTCCCAATAGAGGTCTAAATTAATGTTAGCATCTACCAAAATGCACCAGTCAGAAATCTGTGGTCTTACATCAATAGTGAAGCTCAAATTACAATTGTATTTGAAGTTTCGTTTAAATTTAAAGAAGAGATTTTTTTCCAACTGTAGGGTAGTTTTTTTTGTTCTTTTTTTTTAATTTTTTTATTTTTTATTTTAAAGAATAAAAGAAGGATAACATAATAATAAGGGGGACTTAGCAAATTACAGACAAAATGGTAGAAAATTATCAATGGTTATCGTTTTACATATTATTATCTACAAAATAGTTTCTCAGGAAAACAAATAGACAAATAATAGTGAGTTAGAGACAAAAGAGGTAGGAGATTATCAAGAGTTGTTGTGCTATACTTTGGT
>NW_004955422.1:23936643-23980410 GCF_000276665.1 Chinchilla lanigera | reverse complement strand
GCTCCCCACCCGCAGCTCCCTGTGCACTGGAAGCCCTCCTTCCGTGGAACAACGAGGTCGGGAGTGAGTCGCCGGTCCGAAGACCCCAAAAGACTGGCGCTCCCCGCCCGAGGCTCCCCGTGCACCAGGGGCCCACCCTCCGGGAGCCAGCAGGCAGGAAGCTAGCCAGCCAGAAGGCTGGCGCTCCCCACCCGCAGCTCCCTGTGCGCCGGAAGGCCTCCTTCCGGGGAACCACGAGGCCGGGAGTGAGTCGCCGGTCCGAAGACCGGTGCTCCCCGCCCGAGGCTCCCCGTGCGCTGGGGGCCCACCTGCAGGGTAGTTTTTGAACATAAAATAGAGGACAAACCAGTGTGCCTCACCTTAACCATCACATGTACTGCTTTTCTACATCCTTCATGGTTGGTAATGCAGTGCCCATTGCCCCAAAATATACTGTAATGGAGGTAACCCACTACGTTGCAAATTAAAGTAAGTCTGCCATTTACAAAAGGCTTGACAAAATAGGATCCCATGGACTTTCCTCTCCAGTTAAAGTAGTTAATGTGGATTCATTTCCAATGATTTCTGTAACTATTGGCTTAAAACACAAATTTGCTATCATACGCTTGTAAGTCCTACATGCCTTTCACTGGTCTAAAAGCAATGTGTCGGCAAGATAGCACGCCCTCCGGAGGCAGAGTGGGAAAATCCTTGCCTTGCCTTTTCCATCTCATAAAGGCACTGTCCCAAGAACTTGGCTCATGGTCCCTCTCTCCACCCTCTTACCCAGGAGCATAGCATCTTCAGATTTCTCCCTAACCACTCTGCCTCCCTCTTTCAGTAGAAGGCCCCAAACTTACAATGGGCCACCCACAAGATCCAGGATAATCTTTATCTCAAAAACCTGAGTTTAATCACATCTGCTGAGTCCCTTTGTTATGTCAGTAACATTCATAGATTCCAGGGACGAGGATCTAGACATCAAGTCTCTCTCTATCGTGGTGGATGGATATGAATTAAAACAATGCCTTAGAGAATTGAAACCCATATACAAGACTTATCTTGCGGAGGAGTGTTTACTCGTAGTACTTCTCCATCTAACAGCCTAATACGGCTTGTTCCTCATCTTGGGAAATATGAATGGTAGATTCCCCCAACTTTATGCTATGGCCCTATCCATGAAGGCTGCAAGCCTGATATTATTGAAATTATTGACTGTAGCCAAGCATCAAATTTTAAGTATTTCAGTATTGTACATTTGTCTGATAAATTGTATTCAGTGCCTTTTTAGCAGCCTTGTTTATGTTGACTGGAGGACAGTATTTAGAAAGCAAGACATGGATGGCAGGTGTGCTGATTGTGGGCATGCAGGTTTCAGCATCTGTAGGAAATACATGTACGCTAACATATCCATTATGTGGTCTATTCCTCTCTATGTCTACTGAAAAGCAGGAGGTCCTACTGATATCTTTGATTCAATCTACCACCATGAAATCCATTCTAATTGTCTCCTTTTCCTTATTTATAACCAGACAGCAAAATCTTATATAACTACAATAAGACAGCTCAATCAGCTTTCTTTCTGAAGCCTCCAGTTGTTTGGAAGCTGCTGTTTTCATTTTATACTAGAAAGTTAAAATGGAACGCTCCACTTCATTTCTGAAGAGCAATGGGTATCGAAGTGATACAGGAAAAATATAACTCTCCACATAGATGTCAGGTGGGCCAAGTTCCTGTACCCTGAATATTGAAGAATGAATTCCCAGGGACAGAGGAGATTAAAAATAGGAAAGGTTTATTAAGAGAAAGCTCCTGAGAGACAGGAGGTGTCCTGAAAGGAGTTGCCCCTCGGGGTCTTCATCAGGAGTAACTTATACAGCAAAACTGCAACATGGGTCAAACTACATTTAACCTGTAGGATTACAAGTATAGCTGCTTAGCCAATATTGATCCCATAGGGAAACAAATCACATAGCAAGAGTTCAGGGAAAGATCAAAGGCATTCTTGAAAAAGGATGGGGGTAGGGAGCTAGGTATTGTGGCCCCCCACCTATGTGTCTCTCAGGAAATTTGTTCTTTGTCCCTGGGAATTCATTCTTCAACATTCAGGGTACAGGAACTCAGTCCATATGACATCTATGGGAAAGTATAGAAGTAATACATTGAGATCCAGCCAGTCTGTGTAGCACTGCATCTCTCCCACATTCATTTCACGGCCCTAGGTGACCCATCACTAGAGACTGGGTTCCCCCACGCACATTTTGAAAGGTCTTATACAAACCTACTCTATTTGTTTTCATTTGGAAGACTTTAAAAAGCTAAAGTCAGAGTGACAGAAGACACTTGATAATAACCTGGGCGGACAGTCTTACAATACAGTCATGAGAACTGATGGAAGATCCAGGGTCTTGTGACCTGATCTCTGACTGGGGACTCAGGTCCTAAGCACATGATAGGGTGGAAGAGCAAGGAAGAGACTTCTGGAGCTCTTTCACATGAGAGTTCGTGGCACTATAATGCTAAAACCTGTTAGTCCTACAAGAGCATGTTGGGAAGGCATTGGGATTGGGGATATGAGTGTACAATGTTTGATGGGACTGAGATGAAGGTTTGGATTAGAAATTGTAATAGTTGAGCAGAATGACTGCATCTCCGTCATCTGAATGTGTTACACAGACTAATTTATCTGACTGGATGCTGTTTCCCCTACCCTAGTATTGTAAAACAGAAGGCATGTAAAACTACCGACTTCAGTAATAGTGACTGAGCAAACTAAATGGGAACCAGTAAGATTGTCTGAGCCCATACACACTGTTAACTTGAAAAGCTCTACAGTGGGGAACATAACTCCTTTCGTTAGACTTGATCTCAGCCAAAAGGCCGAGAAGCGCTAACTCCCTTCAGCAGAACTCAGCACAGGTTCATGCAAGTGGAATGCAGCCTGGCGCTTCTAGTTAAAGCCAGGGAGCGCCACCCAGTGGTGACTGCTGGGATTTTAGGCCAGAAAATTTCCATGGGGAGAGAATTACTAGGTTTGCTGAAACTGCCCCTACGACCAAAGGACAAAGAATAGTCCTGAAACATGAAATATTCACAGTGTCTTTGGTGATGGAGGGAAGTGTCTTAAGCGTTCCATACTACAGTGAAAATGGTTTGCACAGGCACATGCTAGGGCAGTGCAGAGGTACTCACCACAGTCACAAGCAGGTAATCCCTTTTCTCCTGGGTCCATATTTATAATCACCTGAGGTGCTTCCATGTCCTACTGACACCCGTTATGCCTTATGAACAGCTCTCTATAAACTAACAAAGGGCTGTGAATGACAGTTCCAAGGTGAATGGACAGAACGTCTTTGGAAAGTCATCATGGGCTTCAGGATCAGTGTTATATGGTGTCAAATTATGTCCTGCATAAACACAATGAAGTCCTAGTCCGCAGTAGCTGTAAACGTAAACATTTTTTGCAATAAGGGGCTTGACAGGTATGGTCAAGTTAAGATGAGGTCATTACACTGAGCCTGAATTCAGTGTGTCTGGGGTCCTGACAAGAAGAGGCAACACACGGAGGGAGAACGTATACACAATGGAGGCAGGCATCCAAGAGCTGCATCTTGAAGTCAAGGAACATGCTAGGATTTCCAACAAACATTAGAAGCTAGGAAAGGGAAGGAAAGATTCTCTAGAAGCCTTCAAGAGAGAGCATGGGCCTGACTTGATTTCACACTTCTGGCATCCAGAATTGTGAGGCAATAAATTTCTGTTGCTTTAGAATATCCAGGTTGGCTGTGCTTTGTCAGAGTAGCCCTAAGAAACTAATACCAGGAAAATGCAATAAATAATGCTGGGTGATGCTAGTACCTAGTGTTGAGAAACTGCTTGTGCCATCAAAGCCCCTGCTTGACCCAACAAAGCATGCCCCCAGAGAGTCAAATGGAAATGGAAATAATCATAAGCCAAAGTCCCTTGATGCTACTTGCTGAGACTAAAATACACACCTGTGGCAAACCTAAGAGCTTCCAAAAGTGGAAGTGCCCTGCTTGCTGGTGATTTGCATCAGTGTACCCTGAATGCCCTTCCTTCAAAGAGAGAAGAGAGTAAGATATATACTCAGTATAATTAACAGGAGAAAGAACTGATTTTAATACTACTCGGAATAATTTCACACAGTGAAAAGTAGTCTCAGTATAAGCCTGTGAACTGAGCCAAGATGGTTTTGTCTTTAGTGACTTGTAACTCAGAAATAATCAAGTCATGACCAGTTGCACTGATGCTTGACCATAATAACATCTCATATTCAAAGCATGGGCTACTTCCGCTGGGAAGGCATACCAAATGCTACTTTAATTTTTACTAATTTGTTCTCTAGTGAAACTGAATTGTGCCATGACCAAACTGTAACATGGCGTAACATTGGCATCTTTGCTAAGATTAAACTATTTTAAGTAGAGAAGTTACATGATAATACTGATATTGATGATTATATGGATTAGATTGAGTAAAGCTTCCTCAAGATGAAATGCCAGTAAAAATAATTGGAAGAAAATGAAGACAAAATGGATTTAGCTAATCATTATTTAGTCTATGCTAAATAGTCTGTATGAGGTTATAACTCACAAATGGTGGATCAGGAGGGAGAATAATAAGTAAAGAAATAAAAAAGTGTATGTTCTGCAATGGGTTTATGTGAATCATTTTGTTTCTTTAAATCTATCACTATTGTCTGTCCTCCAAAGGTCAGGCATAATTGTTGGACAGAAATTTTTCACATATTGATTTTAATATTGTTGCTATACTTATTATATACATTTTATACTAAATATAAATGTTCAAATATGATCATTTTGTTGTAACACAGCCTACATCAAGAGTTACAGGTTGGCCTGGGTAGTGAAGGTATCCTGGTAGGTAATTGCTAAAGCCCTCGAATATCCTGCCTGACAGAGTGCTGTATTCACCTTGGAAGCCTGGAGCACACATATCAGTCTATGGCAGTGATGGTGAATCTTTTAGAAACCAAATGCCCAAAATGCAACCTAAAATCCACTTATTTATCACAAAGTACCAACACTGCACTTAAACCTGAATACTGAGGTTTTAGTTTAGAAAAAACAGCTCATACATAAAATAAAAACCCATACATAAAAAGAAAAACAGCCTCTTGTAGCACGCATGCTATAGGTTCACCACCATTGGTCTATGGTAACGTAGATCTATGGTAGCGTAGATGTGATCTATGGTAAAGTCCTTGAGTCATGTAGTATTAGCTTGATGGTGTCTAGGGATGCTAGAGGTGGAGCAGCCACCTGGCCAGCCATGCCTACATGACCTACCCCTGACAAAAACCTTGGACACCAAGGTTTAGGTAAGCTTTCTGGTTAGCAGTATTCTATGAATATGGTCACAGAATGTTGCTGGAAAAAGTAAGCAGTGTCTTCATCATTTCATTGAAGGAAGACAAGTAGAAGCTCAAGCTTAGAATTCTCCTGGGCCTGGGCCTGTGTACTTTTTTCTTCCCTGATTTTGATCTTTATCATTTCTCTGTGATGACTGGAAACCATAAATATAATAACTGTTCTGAGTCTTAAGTTATTCTCTGCAAATCATTGATCCTAATAACTTGGGAAGCTCCTGAACTTTAGTAGTTGTAGCTGTTGCTGCAGTCCTTATTCCCTTTTGCACAAAGATTAAAATTAATTCATTCAAAGATGAGTTAATATATAGGTAAGAAGTGACATGAATAATATCTGGCATACAAGTAAATATTCCATAGTTCTTGTTAAGCAAGAATTTCTTACCTCAAGAAGGTATAATGAACAAAAGCTATGAGTTAAAGACTTTAAAACATGGGGGCTGGGGATTTAGCTCAGCGGCAAAAGCGCCTGCCTGGCAAGCGCAAGGTCGTGAGTTTGGTTCCCGGTACCGGAGAAAAACCAAAAAAAAAAAAAAAAAAGACTTTAAAACATGAATGAAAAACTACTCTTTCAAGAAAACATGCAAAAAACTACTCTGAAAAAGAACCTCAGAAATCTACGTATTGATCTCTGTGAAACTGTGGCTGAGTACTACAGCACACATACACAAAGCTATACCAAGGCCAGGCAAAAAATGGCAACAGAATTGTAATCTGATCAATTCTTAGAGATCACACAGAAATGAAAGATGTTTGAGTTCTGACAACCCAATGCAGACCGTTCCACTGAATACCTGATGTTCAATAAAGACTCCATTGTAGCTCCTCCCCAGTAATAGAATTACATTAGCTGACAGGAAAGACCATTCTAGAACTTGCCCTAAAAAAACTTAATGAAGACCATGAAAGGATCAAATATCCTCAAATAATGTGTCTACCCAAATAAAGTCCAACCGTCTTTGATAGAAATGATCAAAATTCAGCATTCAACAACATAGTATCTTTGATTTCCGACATCCAGTCATATAGGGAAAGTAAGAAAATTTGAGCACAATCGGGTGAAAAAAATAGGCAGAAGAAATGATGGTGTGATTAAAATACAAGAATGTTAACTATTCCAAATATGTATAAAAAGCCTATGGATTAGAAGAAATAATGAATATAGTGGGGAGAAAAATTAAATGGAAACACCAAATGGGATTTCAGGAGCATATAATTAATAAATGATGTTAATGGTGGACAACATACTTCAGAAAAAAATTAATTTTAAAAGCAAAGAGAAAGAAGTTATCCAATATGAAGCACAGAGAAAGAAGAAAAGGAACCCGAGGAACAATATCAAGTGTTTTAAAACAAATACAGTTGGATTTCCACAGAGGACAGTCAGAAAAGATTATCCCAAATAAGAAAGGCTGATTATTTTCTAAATTAGATGAAAACTATAAACCCACAGATCTGACTACTTCAAGGAACACAAAATGAAAACATGAAAATCTAGCAAGATCCATCAAAATCAGTTTTTGAAAAGCAACAATAAATGGCTGTGTAAAGCAACCAGAGAAGACACTTTTAAAACAGGAACAATTAATCCCTAGCTGCCTATCATAGTCAGCTACAAAAGATTTAAGAATGAGTGTGCAAGTGTTCTACCAAGTTTTACTTCCAGCCAACAGAGTATCAGGAACTTATTTTACTCTCCTGTACCTCAAAAGATAAAATCCCTGAAATATATATATATATATATATTTTTTTTTTTTTAATTTTTTTCAGAAACATGCCTGGAGATCCTTTGGAAACATGAAAGATGATTATCCCATCTTACTTTGTTGAAAGTCTAGGATGCTGCTTAGACTAGTAAGCAGAGACTGTGAATGGAAGCAATGGAGCTGAGCACCCAGGATAATTCAGTCTGTAAATTTTCAGAGGAGTACTAAGAGAGAGCTACAGCGTGGTGGGAGGTAAAGACGTGCAGACATTTTCCTCTGAGAGCTCTGCAGAGTACTCATCGGAAACTACAGTACCTGAGGCTGACAGAGAACCATTCAGCACTCACACACCCAGCAAATACTTGCTGTCCTGACATGCACAATAGAAAGCCTCATCAGCCATGGTGCATTGGTTAGATTATGGAGCAATGTTAGGGGTGAGGACAGAGGACTGCTCTGTATTATTATAAGAATTCACAAAAGCAAGCCTTGAAAGCACCAAACTGCTTTTAAGAATAGTAATACCTTGATTCATGATCACTCTGTTCATGAACAAGTTGGTTCCCAAACAGAAGCCTTTGGCAAAATTTTGCTTCTGTTCTCCAACTCTGCACTGGGTGATGAACACTACTGCAGCCATCTTCCCTTCATAAACATAAATGCAACCATCTTCCCCAGGATCATGGAACAAATTTAGTTCGTCAACCAAGGTTCCACTGTTATTAAACTGGATCTGAGAACAAAGTTTAAGAAGATTTAGAGAAATGCAAAGTCCAGGACTTAACAAGTCAAAAGCACATAAAACCTAGCATTCAACCAATGCTCAGAATGCTTGCATTCTGAGATAAAGAAAAAAGGCAAAATTATCCATAATGATAATTTTTAATTTTATTTTCATTTATTTTATTTTTATCTCTTATTTAAAGATAATTTTTAAAAACAATACAGAATTTCAAAACAAGATGATAGGAAATTAACAAAAGTTGTTACATTGCAAATTGTTATCTTCAAAGTAATTGTTCACATTACCAGGTATAGGCATGCAAAATTGATCAAACAATAATTTTCAATTAAAATGAATCAAGAACTTGCTGAACACCTTAGTAATTGTTTTTGTCTCCTCTTTTGTCATTTCATATAATTTAGCAGTTTGGCTTTTGATTTCCTCCCCATCAATGGCCCATGGATCAACTTTGAGGGAGTTGGGAGTCTGGGGAGGCATTTTGTTGTTTGTTTATATTTTTGTTTGTTTTTTTGTCTGTTTTTGTGTGCTGAGGTTCGCAGGTTGACATAGGAGAAAGATTCTGTTGCTGGTATGGAGACCTCTGCAGTTAGTGTCTGCTTTTCGGTGATGTACCCTGGGCATGATTAACTATAGGCTTTTGCCCCTGTCCCAAGGTCTGACCACCTCTGTTAATTTGGGAGGAGAGGGTGCTGTGTAATTTGTCCAATGAGCAGTTCTCTAGAAATAAACCACGGTGGTGTTCATCACACAAAAACGATCAGATATTGGCATACAGTAAAAAACCAGTTAATAGCAACAACTATGCTACAGTAGCAACAGTAACAAAACCAGCAATAATGCCCAAAGAGACTAGATAAGGACACACCATAAGAACAAATGAAAATTACTACTATAGAACCCTTAATCATACAAAAGAGATCTATAATTATAATGTAGATACAAAGACAAACCAAATATTGACATAAATATCTACTAAATGCAACAATTATAGCACCATTAACAATAGAAAGAATTCAACAGTAACATAGTTATCTATATATCTAAAGATTAATAAAGCTTAACACTAGTAAAGATGGGAGGTGAAAACTAAAGATTAAAGTAAAATTTGGAAAACAAAGCAAAGGAAGAGAGAAAAGTGAGATAAGCGAACCTATTAAGAAGTAAGAAAAGTAATAGAATTGGATAGAAGTATCATAAAAGAAGAAACAAGATGAAGAAAAAAGGCAAAATAAAAGAAAAACAAATAAAAAACCTCCAGCCCTCTACAAGTGAAAAAAGAAAAAAAAAAAAAAAACCCATGTGAATCAAGAAAGAAGTTCCTCCATGTTTTTGAAAAAGTGATTTCTTTCCGCAGTCTGCAGAATTGGAATCCTTAATCAATGACCATAGAAGACACTAATAAAAAGCTAACTGAGCTAAATAAAATGAGACAGAACACAAAGGACCACTTTAGCAAAGAATTAAAGTCAATGAAAAGGAACCAAAAGGAAATTTAGGAAATTATAAATTCTATTGAAAGTATGGGCACTACAAATAATGAATTTGAGGACAGAGTGTCAGAAATAGAAAGCAGAGCTGAGGAAGCTGACCATACACTCAGAGATACATTAAAAACAAGAGAACATGTGTCATGGATCCAACAGCTACTGGTTAGATTACGAAAAGATTAAGCTACTAGGAACGATTAAGATTAACTGCATCTGGTGAAAAATTAGAAGACAGAGCAAATGTTATAAAAATCCCATTTACAGAAATAATAGCAGAAAAATTTCCAAATGCAAGAATTTAACAAATTCTTTCAATGCAAATAAGCAAGGAATATATAATGCCAAATAGCCACAATCAGAAAAGAACTTGTACATAACACATGATAGGCAAAATTCCAGAAGCCCAACAAAGACAAAATCTGTTAGAGAAAAGTAAAAAATCACTTATAAAGGTAAACCCATTAAAATTACAGCAGACTTCTTATCACAAACCCATACTGAGGAGATGGAGTGCATTGATGATGTAACTCCACCTTGCTTGTCTGCATTTCAGTGATGACTCACATGGTATTTTTATTCTCTGCACTGTTCATTGTGGCCCTGCCTCAAGTGTAAGCTGCCTTGTGTGACCTCCTCTGTCTTCTTCATCTGTCTCCCAGGCACTAAAGCTGTCTGGACACAACAAGGCCTGTAGTCACTCTGAGATGGATGACATGAATCAAGCAAGACTAATAGAGAAAGGCACATGGATATTACACATATCCATCAACTTGCTCTTGACCTCTCAGGGAAAGAATCACACAGTTACATCTTTGGATACATATAGGGTTGGCGCTGCAGCTCTCCACCTTGCAGGATGAGCAGGCCCCTCTGGGGATTTGCAGAATCACTGGGCCTGACAATTTGGTCCCTCTCCTGGAGCTCAGCTGCCAGGTTTCCATGCACTGCTCCTTGGGAAGCAGGAGCCTCTGCAGTGCTGCTGATGCCCTGGCTGTGCCCTTGTGGGGCCGATGCCGTGGTGGGTAAGAGCCCCAGCCTGTTACAGGCAGTCGTTCTCCCTGGCCTCCTCCACGACTTTGGCTTGAATCTTGGCCAAACAGCTGGATGACTAGTGGCAGACACCTTCCTCTGCCTCAGTTTTCTCATCTGTAAAATTAGGAATGTGATGCTGTGTCTTAGGTCCTGAAAAGATGAAATGAAAAAATACACTCCAGATGTTTAAAGTCTCAGATATACCCAGAGCTCAGTTCATGTCAGTGAATACAAAATAAAACAAAACTAAAGAAGCAACAATGGAGGGGCAGACATAGTTCGGAGGGCACAGGTGCTCCTGCTGTGGGGAGGACTCACCTTGCAGGGAAGCTGGGAAGGTTGGAGGCAGCCTGGGGTGAGTGAGTGGATTTTCAGGAGAAGGTGATCCTGGGATAGTGGGATATCATAAGGTAGAACATCATGGAGGAGCCCAAGGTAGACAGCTTCCGGAAGGGGTTCAGTCTAGCTTCCCTAGCCCCAAAAGAAGGCCATTTTGGAGGCAGGGGTAATTGAGGAGCTGTCTGCATGGGAAAAGGGCTTAGGGCTGTACATCCTGGCTCTGCAGGGGGTGTTTCATGCCTGCTTGAATCCATTGTGATAAACATGGGATACCCAGCTCCCATCCCCTTTCTACTTCAGTGTGGGCCAGCTGGCGACGTGGGGCAGCAGTGGCACTATGGAAGTGGCCTTTTGGATGGTTCTGCACTTTTGGAGCAGGACTAGGTGTGACCACACAGCCAGGGAAGAGACAAAGCTGGGAACTGGCCTGGCTGAGCCGAGGCCTCTGCATCGATATGTTCCAAAGAGCAGGGTTGCATATACAGCTCTTCCAATGATTCTCATCATGTTTCCGTGATGGCAGAAAGCATTTTAGAACAGAGAGAACACAAAACCATTATAATGTGGAAGGTGAACTTGAAGGCTTTGCAGCTGGTGACTAGTAGCCCTTTTTTGTTTCCATGAGAGGCCTAGAGTAGCCCCTCTGCTCTCCCAGACAAGGTACTGAAGGGAGAAGGGCAGGTGGGCCTGTATTAGTTTCTGTCACTGTGACAAATACCTGAGACAGCCAATTTAAAGGAGGACAGGTTCATTTAGCTCATGGCTTCAGGGGTTTCAGTCCGTGGTCAGCTGCCTCTATTACTTTGCTTCAGGGATGAGGTAGAACACCATGGAGGAGCCCAAGCCAGGAACGCTGCTCATCTCCTGGCAGGAAGGAGGCAGAGAGACCAGGGAACCCAGCATTGGGGGACGAGGTATATTCTCCAAACTCACATTTCCATGACTCACTCGCTTTAACTAGGCCCCACCTCCTAAGTTTGCCATCACTTCCCAATAATGCCATCAAGTTATGGATCCACTGATAAGTTAATCTACCATGAAGTCAGAGCTTTCATGATCCAACCACCTTCCAAAAGTCCCACCTCTAATCACATGAGCCTTTAGGGGGACATTTTAGATGTAAGCCGTAATAGGGCCCTTCTCAAAGACAAGTGATCCCTGGGCTCTCGTGGCCACATGACCTGGAGGAGCCAACTCCTTTGCAGTCACTTGTCCTAACAAGCTACTGTGCCTGTGCCCAGCCCCAACAGCCCTTTCCCCTCTTGCCAGAGCTACATGGACTATTCTAGTACACAGCAGTTGTTCTGTGGGTTTGGTTAAGGACTCTTCTCTCCAGAATCAATTTATTAGTGCTGGGACAGGCTTTGGGGGTAGCCTGGTACAGCTGCTCTGGTTTAGAGATGAGAAAACCTAGGCCCACCTGAGATGGCTCTACCACTTTTGCCCATATTGTTGACAAACATTTGGGAGAAGTCAAGTGCAAAGAGAAGTTGCCTTCCATAGAGGTGTAGGAGGGGTGAGCTGACTCAGTGTACTTCTGCATGCATTAGGCTGACTCATGCAAGAAGCACAGCAGAAATGACACTCTGGAGACAGCCTTGCAAGGTTGACTGTGGGCACTGGCAGTCCTTCACATAATATGCATTTAGCTTGTATGCTGGACAAGCTTCTGAATGCCAGGGTGCTGCTATGAATAGGCAGGGCAGATGGCCACAGAGGATGCTGTCTTCTTTGCAAGGTTGGGGACAACATAAAACATAAAAGAGATTGCAGATAATGACAGGGCAATAAAAGAAAATATCAAGAGAAAGAGGCTGGGGTTGGGAGCAGGGAGATGAATTCCTTATAGCTTGAGTTTTTATTTTGGGGCAACTATCCATTTCATTTATGTCCATATGGTATGAGGCAAGGATCAAAGCCATGTGTTTGCTACGGATATCTATCCACATTGAAGTAATTCTATCATCTCACCTGAATGTAGCTCAGTATGGGCCCCTCAGTGTCTTAGAGCCAGCTACCATCACAAAGTGTCACAGTCTGGTGGGTTAAAACGGAAATTTGTTTCTCAGTTCTGGGAGCTGAAAGTCTAAGTTCAAGGCACTGGCACATCTGGAATCTGATGAGGACGCACATGGCTGAGAGGAAATAACTAGCAAGCTCTCCAGGGCCTCTTTGATAAGGCGCAAGAGCTCCAAGCTCATGACCTCATTAGCTCACAAAAGTGCCATCTCCTGGTATCATTGGGCTGAGGTTAGGATTCCAACAAGTCATCTAGGGCAGGAGGCACAAACATTCTCTCCATTGCAATACCATGCAAAGATGTGAGATTTCATGGATGCCAGGTCTACTCAAAGTCTCCTATGACCACGGCTCACACTTGTTCTGCTCTGCTATTAACACACTCGCTCCCTCCCTAGGCTTTGGGGAGACACCTGGACTGGCCCCATCCTTCAAACTGCAGGCAGCTGCTCATTCGGTTTTCTCAGCCTGCACTTATTATTCTGGCCCCTCCCAGTCCTTGGCGTGAACCTCATGTGCAGTGTGCCTGATGCGGTGAAAACTGCATTTAACTCACAGTCTCAGTGCTCTGGGTTTGGAGCTGAGCAGCATCCCCTCTGCCAACTGTTCATGCTCACAGTGTTGGAATCATCCTGCGAACACGTTCATGATCACTGTTCATCTCCCACTCTGTCCCAGGTACTGCACAGGTTCTGGGCACTGCATGAGACAGGCAGGTACTTGCCATCTGCACCTCCCTTTCTTGGTGGAGAAAGATACTCTAAGCAATGCTGCTTGGATGACAGTGATGCTGTCTTCCCTAAGGAACTCTGAAAGACGAACACAGGGAGGCCTCAGGTGTTCTGCAGGAGGACTTGACCAGTCCCTCAGAGAAAGAGAGGGATTGGGTAAATGAGGGTGTGTCAGGGTGGGGCAAAGCAGGACTCTGGATGGAAGGAATGGCATGTGGAAGGGCTCTGAGGTGGAAGGAACTCTGGGACTCTAGGACTGGAACCCCTGGAGGACAATGAGAGTGGGAGACACTGTGGGAGGGGAGGTAGGAGAGCTGCTGTGCCTGGAGGGCCAAAGTCTTGTTCTGTCTTTGAATGCAGCATTATCCAGCACAACATTCTGCACTGAGAACAGCCCACTCTCTATGAAGTCCAGTATGGTAGCCCTTCACCGTAGGTAGCTCTGGAACCCTTGAGCTCTTGTAACTGAGGAGCTGAAACTGTAATTTTAGTGATGTAACATTTAAACAGCACCTAGAACTGTGGGTGCTAAAGTGGACCGAGTATCTGTAGAACCATGGGAAGCCACTGAAAATTCAGAGTTGGGGATAGCACCAATAGCTCTGCAGGGGTTACTGTCACTTGCTACTCTTGCTGGCCCCCGTGGGGACAGTGCAAGGGCCAGGAGGAGCGTCTCCACAGTGCCTGGGGGTCAGTAAATGGGAACTGATCTCGGTGTGCAGAGCCGTAGAGAGAGATGGCTGGTTTGGGAGGTGCTTGTGGTGAGAGCAGATGTGGTCTCTGCCTGGGGCAGGGAGGGGCTGTGAGGAGGATGGGCTAGGGGCATCCCTACCCGCTTTCCAGTGCCTGGGTAGAGCAGGCTGGCCATGCATGCAGGTGCAGAATTCTTAGGAAAGGTAAGAGGAAGCTTGGTTGGGCTATATCAGTATAACAAGGAAGGGTCAACACTGGAAAACAGTGTCCAGGAATCCCAGACTTTCTTTTCCCTGGATTCCTGTTCAATCCCAGCATTGCACTCATGCTGTTGTAAAGAACTGTGTGACTCCTATCTGATGCTCTTAAAAAACAAACACAATACTCCTGACTTGGCAGTGGATGTATTTCTGTATACTGAGTATCTTACTTTTCTTTCGTTGCTAAGACAAAATACCCAACACCTAAATTAAAGAGGGAAAGGTATTTAGCTCACTATTTGTGGAGGTTTCCATCCACACTCAGCTGGCTCCAAGGCAGAGTAGTACATGGCAGAGGGCAACAGTTTATGGGGGCAGAAAACAGCAAAAGCAACAAGAGCAAAAAAGGAGCAGCAGAGAGCAAGCCTCTTTCCCTCCCTTAGATTGTACGCAGGCTATCCACTGTAGGGTGAGTGTAGCACTCACACCCATAAGACCAGCAGTGGACCATGAATCAATCAAAAACTCTGGAAGCCTGCCCCATAACTGCATGAGGCTTTGGGGGGACATCCAGGCACAAACCATAACACTGAGCGTTGTGCAAAAGTGTGATCTCAGTAGTTTGGGGGCGTTTGGGTGCAGGCTGCCCATGCGTCTGCCCTCTCCTCTGCTGTGGGTATTCCTTCTAGTCTCCAACTTCACATTCTCAGGCTCAGCAGGAACCCAGTAGGGGGAAGTTCAACCACTGTGATGTAGAACCATGGAAAATATTCATAGTTTTTTGTGGAGAAGGACATTCTTTAGTTACTCTTTTGTGTATTGCCTCAGGCCTGACCAAGCCATGACTGTTGGGTTCTGGAGGAAGTCTAGCAAAAGCACTGAAAGCCCCAGGGTGAACACTAAATGCCTTGCTGAGATATGCAGGAGGAATGATAACATGATGTCTAACTAGCCAAATCTTATTTATTGTCCTTGCTAAATCGGTTGATATCCTCCCATTTGCACTGCTGCTTCTTTTGTTCTTTCTGAATAAAGAGTTACAGAAATGAGTAATCGGTGCTTCAGTCCTAGAGGCTGCTAGCCCCCTGTCCCAGAATTTTCCCTCTCTTTTCTTTTTTCTCTTACTTTTCTATTTATCTGCGGTACCTCGTTCTCGGGACCTGTTCACCCTAGACAGAAACGGAATCTACTTCCGACAGTTTTTAACTCAGGGAAATGACACCAAAGAAGGAAAAACAACTACAGGAAGGTGCTTCTTCTGGCATTATCAGTAGCAGGGAAGCCAGATCACATGGCCAAGTGTGAGGGCAAAAGGGCCGCACTGAAGGCCACGCTGTTACACATCAAAATGCTCTGAGAGTGCAGATGAGTTTCACAACCAAACGACTTACACTCAGTGCAGGTCATTTACAAATGTGCACAGTTTCAGTGTCTGTAATTGTAGTACATGAAATCACAGTTCAGTGATGAAGCTTGTGTATGTATCTGTCCCTGGCCTATAACATAAAGAGGGCACCACTAGAGGGAGCAATAAGGGTTTTTTTTGTTTTTTTTTTTTTTTTTTTTCTTTACAAAACAAATTTTAACCGTACCAGTTCACTCTTACCATACATGTAATCAACCTGGAATTCAAAGTGATAGCAAACAACACGGGGCAATCACTTAATTTGGGGGGGCAGTTATTTCCCCTGGATACATCCTCATTGACCCCGGTTTTCAAATCACATTATTTGAATCATTTTCTGTTTAGTTTTGTGTGTGCTTGAATTTATATTAAACTGTTACGAACATTTTTTTTTTAATTTTAAAGATAAAAGGAGGGAAACATCAACAGACATACAACATTTTACAACATATCACAAGCACAATACAGACAATACAGAGTTACAAACAAAGTGGTAGGGAATTAACAATGGTGGTTGTATTACATATTGATATCTTCAAAGTGGCTTCTCATGAAAACAGATACTAAAATGAGAAACAGCATGTAGGGAAAAGCAAGAGTAAGTAGAGAGAGCACTCACTATGTAATATTAGATGCATAGCTGACACACAGTATTTCCTAAGGTTGAAATAGGGCAGACAGTTCTCCGGTTCTGGTTATCCTTTGTATGAGCCAGGTCAGTTTGGCTGCACATGGTAGCACCCCAGAGGCATGAGTTTAGACAGAGAGGGGGATCCATCTGCCCCTAGAACCAAGCATGAGAAACTGGGAAAGGGAGCAGGTAGGCCCCAGTGTCAATTGATAATCATACCTGGCATTTTCCCAACACCAATGTGCTGTTCTCCACGTCTCCTGACTGTGGGGTTCCTGCATTAGTTCACTGAGGAAGATCCCTGGGCTTCTGGAACCCAGCAGGCAATGGCCCTCATTCTGAGGAGGACCCAATTGTTCTCAGTGCTGTTGTGTACTGTTGCCCAAAGGCCTCCCAATGCCTGGGACACCTAGGGTTCTGAAAGCCTTATCCTGGAATACTCTTGCTTTGTGCCAGAGAAAAGAACCCATGTCTTTACCAGAGACTCAGCCTCCATCACTTCCCAACGTTTACTTGTCCTCTCCATCACCAGACGGGGAAGGGTGGGATGCAGGGAACACACAGCTGGGTTCAGGGCGCTCAGGTACTTGCTTCTTTGTAGGCTTTCTCTCTCTCAGCTCCCTGGCCTACTCCCTTCCCGACAGAATGTGACATCCCACATGTCCCTAGGTAAGGCAGCCTAAACACTGACATCCCATTCAGCTCTTCTCCTTACAAACTTAGGGGACTCTGGAGACTTAATGAGTTTGTTTTTGTTTTTGTTTTGCTGTTAAATACCATTATTTTATTTATTTTTTGTTTTTTTATTTTAAAGATAAAAGAAAGAAAACACATTAACAAACAGACATAAACAGAAGAACACTCAAACAATAGAAGCAATACAGAATTTCAGACAAGCTGATAGTATATTGAAAGGAACAGTTAATGCTTAAAATTTTTTATATTCTGACCATTTTTGCATGCTTATATCTGGTAATCTGAGCAACTTATTTGAAGACAGTCTTATGCAATGGAACAACCATTGGTGAATTCCTACCATCTTGTCTAGTGAAACTCTGTATTATCTCTAATGTTTTATCCAATAATTATTTCTTGTTCTCTTTAATGATTTGAGCAATCTTTCATTCCTACATCTGGTAATTTGAGCAATGTAGTTGAAGATAACAATATGTAATATAACAATCACTGTTAATTCCTATCATTTTGCTTGGAAACCCTGTATCACTTTTAATGTGCTTGCTTTGTTTTGTTTATGTTTGTGATGTTGGTGTGCTGCTATTATTCTTTTTTTTCTTTTACTACTCTTTAAAATAAAAAAAAGAATTTTAGACAAAGTGATAGGAAATTAACAATGGTTGTTGTGTTACATAGTTATCTTCAAATTCAAATTGGTTACTCAATTAAACAAATATAGGCATGTAAGATTGATCAAACAATTCAACATTAACTGTTCCTTTCAATAAAGCAATAGAAGTCAGGAGTACAACTCTCTTAGCTATCCTGTGTGTATATATATATATTTCCTTCTTTTTCTCTTTTCCCTCATCCCAGTTGTTATTTCCTTTTGAGCAATTTCTTTCCCTTTCACACTATGTATTATACCTTTCAGATTTTATTTACTCTTTCAGGTTCTTACACTAGTGAGACAATATGGTATTTACACAAGAAGGTCTGATTTATTTCACTTATGAATAGGTCTCTAGTTGCACCCCGTTTACCTGTAAAAGCCTCAAGTTTATCTTTCTTTATAGCTGAGTAATATATCATTATGTAAAAATATCACATCTTTTTTATCCATTCCCCAGTTGATGGGCATTTGGGTTGCTTCCATGATTCAGCTTTTACAAATTGAGCAGCTATAAACATGGGTGCACATATATTGCTGTGGTATGATGTTTGTAGTTCTTCTGGAAAAATACCCAAAAGGGAAATAGCTAGGTTGAAGGCGGCCTCTAGTTCTAGTTTATTGAGGAATCTCCAGATGGATCTCCACAGTGGTTGTACCAGTCTACACTCCCATCAACTGTGGAGAAAGTTTCCTTTTTCCCCACAACCCCACCAGCATTTGTTATTGGTTGATTTCTGGATGATAGCCATTCTTTCTGGGGTGAGATGGAATCTCCATGTTGTTTTAATTTGCATTTCTTGAGTGACTAATGAAGTTGAACATTTTTTCTTGAATTTATTTGTTATTTGTATTTTTTTATCTGAGAAGTGTGTATTCATCTTAGATGCCCATTTTTGTACTGGGTCTTTAAACTGGGGGGGGATAATCTTTTTAGTTCTTTATATGTTTTAGATAAAAGTCCTTTGTTCAAGGGACAGTCAGCTAAAATTTTTTCCCAATTTGTGGGTTTTCTTTTTACTCTGCTGGTGATTTCTTTAGATGTGCAAAAACTCTTCAATAAGATAAGATCCCAGTTATTGATTCTTTGAAGTATTTCCCATGCAGTTTGGTTTTTGTTCATGAGTTCTCTGCGTAATCCTATGTCTTCAAGATTTTTACTTGCTTTCTCTTCCAGTAGATTTACTGTTTCTCTTTTAATATTTTGATTTTTGATCCATTTTGACTTGAGTTTGGTGCATGGTAATAAACATAGGTCTAGTTTGAGTTGTCAACATGTGGTAAGCCAGTTTTTCCAGCACCATTTGTTAAAGAGGCTATCTCTCTTCCAGTGAATTTGTTTGGCCCCTTTGTCAAAAATAAGTTGGCTGAGTGTGTTTGTGGTTGTGGCTGCATCTTCCAGTGTGTTCCATTGATCCTCGGGTCTGTTTTGTTTTTGTTTTTGTTTTGCTCATACCATGTTGATTTTGTCACAGTGGCCTTGTAGTATAATTTTAAGTCAGGGATTGTGATGTTAATGAGTATTTTTAAAGAGCCAAACATTGGCTTTAAAACCAACTGCAGGCTACTTCAGTTCACAGTGAGGGAATGCCTTAAGGTGACTGTATCATCTTAACACTTTTTTACTGAAGTAAATTTGGTTTTGTTCCCTAGAAAGGAGGGTGGGCTAAGGACTAACTCCAATGTGTTATGTCTATACTATTTATGTTCCAGATAGACTTAACTCATATCTCTAGGGCTTTTTCTGGGATACATTTCTTTCACAATGTAGCTGCTTGATTAGGGGTTGTACACTAAACTAAAATTTACAAAGTATTAAAAATTTACAAAGTATTTACAAAGTATTAAACTTAGCATAAAGCTAAGCAGGACAATTAGAGGATCTGCCACCTTGCCAATGACATTATTATCATTTCACATTATTCATGAACTTTCTTTTCTTTTAATTTTTTTTTTGGTACCAGGAATCGAACTCATGACCTCAGGCTTGCCAGGCAAGCGCTTATGCCCTAAGCTACATCCCCGGCCCTCTTTTAATATTTTTAATTAGGTTATTTCTCTAAAATGTGAGTATTCCATAGTTTAGCTATTAGAAGTACTGTATATTTGCACTCTGATGTTTTTCAGACATTTTTCTCTCCTTATTCAATGTACATTCATCAGACTCATCTCATGACAGAAAAGGACGTTAGAAACAACGAAGGTGACACAATGTGGCAATCAGAGCATCTGTGATGGGACACCGCTGTCTCCAGGGAAAGATCACTGCCCACACCTAGCCCTCTAACGCACTGTCCTTGCACACCTGCTGCTTCTGTCTGTCTCCCCCTCCACACTGTGACATTCTGGTGATATCATCCCAAGGCCTCAGAGCTGGGAAGAAAATAACTTATCCACTGTCAGCAAAGTGACTTAACACCAGGTCCCTGCAGGTGCCCCTGTGTCCCTTGTGGAGTCTTCTGTGTGTGGTCAGGGGTGGGTCTGTCCTGCTTGTCACTGAGCAAGGTGTCGGACTCAGTTGTGTGGAACAGCAGATGGGTGTGTGTGAACAAGTCACAGTAGGCAGAGTGTTCCAAAGTGGGACCAGAAAGGGAGCCTGTGGGGAACCCAAAAAACTGCTGCCAAATGTGCTTGCCACCAAGCATCTGACGTCATCAGCAGCAGAGGAGAGTGAGGGCCATGTGGAAGTTTCTGGAATCCCTGCATCTGCCCATTATATGTCTAATCACAAAGATATTCGGGAGTCACAGCCTGCGTCCCAGCCTTGCAAATGTCATGTGGACTCCAGTCATGGAGAGCACTGACCTGTTCTACATAGCGAAGGCAATGCTGGTACTGTGTTTGGTCTGACTGTGTCCCCAGAGTTCATCCCCAGTGTGCCAGGGTAAATGGGGGGCTTTTAAGAGGTGACTAGGCCATAAGGGCTCTGTCCTCACGAGTGGGTTTCTCTCATTATTGTGGGACTGGGTTCCTGAGCAAAGGATGATTCTGGATCCCACGTCTGCTCCTCTCCTGTGCTGTCTCGCCATACGATGCCTTTCAGCCATGTTATAATGAAGCAGCAAGAAAGTGCTCACTAGATGTGGCCCCGCCATCTTGGACTTCTCAGATCCAGAACAGTGAGCCAAATGAATGTCTGTTCATGGATCCATCACCCATTCTGGAGAATTCTGTCACAACAGCACATTCACACCAGCGAATGTCATTTCCACCTTGCTCAAGTCAATAAGATGACAACCTAGCTCTCACCTCACCAGACCTACAGTCTCTGAAGATACTTCAAGTAATGGGGATATCTCTATCATCTGGGTGACACAAGGAAGTACAACTTGGGAGCCAGAAACAGGGATTATGTGGATTGGGAAGCCTATCAAACTGGTCACTGAGGAAGAGTGAAGTCTCTCAAAGGCCTTGGAGAAGGGGGTCTCTCCAGGGGAAAGGATGATGGAAGGGGACTTGGTGGTAGATGTGGCACTGTCTTTATGGCTCCCTATGGTGTGGAACTTGTTAAGATCACAGGATTCAACACTTACTTTCAAGGCTTAAGCCTGGGTCCAGCCAACCCATCCCTTACTTTTCTACTGTAAATTTGTACTTTAGCATTATGGTAGCCAGCTGTATGTCTCAGCACCTTTCCCTGAGGGATACAGGAAGCAAATATATATTTACCCACTTGGTATGACAAATGGTAAGGAGGGGGAATTGTGCAAAACTGTCAAAATGGGTCATGGACCTACCTTTATGCTCTGGCTAACTGGTTTATCCAAGTGTCACAGAGGGTACATTAGACCCACACTGCTCCAGGATTTGTTATAAAAATGTTCTCTTTTGATTTTTCTGATAGAAGCAGCCCAATGCAGCACAATGGTATGCAAAAAACCAGATTTGCAAGTTTTGGAGGAGGTCAAAAGTGAATCATCAGATTACTCATGCATGGATAATGAAGATATCCATTATGATAAAATACATGTTTTCATAACAGAGGAGTGGTACGGGCCTGTGATGATGATTATTATGGTGGTGATGATGGCTTTAATGTTGGCCATGTGAGTCAAAGTTACTATGACAGTGAAATGGAGTAAGAATCGACTGATACAGATACAGGAAATGCAGGCCTCCTTGATTCAGATGACAAAGAAAACAGTAATGTAAGTATACATTTGACTAGTCAAAATGTTACAATATGGCCACGAGACCAAATGGAATGGTCCAATGTTAGTACTAGGTCCAAAAATATAGTAAAGTTTTTGGCAGGGATGAAACATATTGGAGAGAATGCCTTCACTGCCAGCCACCTATGAAAAGTCCACCTTCCATGACTGCATGAGGCTTTGGGGGGACATCCAGACACAAACCATAACACCATCTATTCCAATTTCCTGTAAGGTTTTTTTATTATGATTGGGTGCTGGACTTTATCAAAAGCTTTTTTCGCATCTATTGAGAGGATCATGTGGTTTTTCTCCTCGGTTCTGTTAATATGGTGTATTGCATTTATTGATTTATGTATGTTGAACACTGGGATGAAACTAACTTTGCCATGATGTATAATCTTCTTGATGATTTGCTGCATTCAGTTTGCCTGTACCTTATTGAGGATTTTTGCCTCTGTGTTCATGAGGGAGATTGGCCTGTAGTTCTCTTTCTTTGTTGGGTCCTTCTCTGGTTTTTGTATCAGGGTAATGCTTGATTCTGGGAATGAATTTGGGAGTATTGCTTCCTTTTCAATTTCATTTAAAAACTTGAGAAGTAGTGGAATTAGGTCTTCTCTAAATTTCTTGTAGAATTCAGCAGTTGAATGTTGAGGTGGTGGCATGGCTACTGTTGGGGGTTTTAGGCAGATTTATATTGAGAATCAAAAGCAGAGAGCCCAGCAGAATTATTTAAAACATTGTGAGTTTGGCCAGAAGAGAAGTTCCAGTAAAGCTATGGACCACAAAGATAGAGTAGAGGAGATCTTGATTGCTGCAAAAGAACAGGAGAATAAAAAGATGGCCTGAGGATTATCACAGGAAGCAGAAGAACTCTACCTTTTGCAGCTTCAAAATTGTAAAAGTGAAAGACTTTGCTTTGAGAAGAAAGCTGAGGAGCATCATATTCCAGAATGGTGATGGCCACACCATGTTCCACAATGGCAGCAGCATAAAGAATTTGTTCCTCAGAATTGGATTCAGTGTGCTCAGCAATCCAGGCACTGAACTGCCCCCGCTACAACTAAAAGAAAAGAAAGCCTGGCTACTGCTCCAGCTGACAGGTGACCTTGGCATCATCTATGTGGTGCTGGTTTTAGGCACATGCAGAATGCAAGACTTGTGGGGTTAAGAAGGCTTCCACCCCAATTTCAGAAGGCCTTGGAAGCCAGGTAGTGTGCCCCTGAGAGGGCAATGTGTGAAGCTGTGAGGTTGAAGCCAAAGGTACCATGGAGATCTCAGAAGTTTGGAGAAGTCAGAAACACAGATCATTTGTGGAAAACTGCAAGGAGGGAGCAAAGCCAGTCCAAGAGAAAAGGCATGGGAGCTACAACCACCAGAGTGCCATACAGGTGGAATCACCCAAGACCTTTCGAGCTATTTGCCACAGACTGCCTCAGATGCTGCATGTGGAACTACAGGACTTAATGTTTACCCTGCTGGATTTTGGACTTGGTTTGGTATCCTGTTTGTAACTTTTGAAATAGAAATGTTTATCTTGTGCCATTGAATGTTGGAAGTGTTTAGCTTTCTTTGCATTTGTACAGGGGGTTAAAGCTAAGAGTTTGCCTTATATCCTGGAGGAGACTTGGGGCTTGGACTTTTCAGCAATGCTGCAACTGTTAGGACTTTGGCAACTCTGAAAGATGGACTCTTAGAGATGGCCTTTTGCATAAAGGGATGTGTATGAGTCTTTTGGGTGCCAGGGAAGAATGTTATGTTTTGTGTCTAGATGTCCCCCCAAAGCCTCATGTGGTTAAGGGAGGTAGGCTTTTTGGAGGCAGCTGAATATAGTTTGTGAATGGTTCATGGTCTAGTGCTGGGACTGGGGGTGTGAGTGCTATACCCACCCTAGGATGGGTAGCCTGTATACAATATAAGGAAGGAAAAGAGCTTCCTCTTTCTTTTGCTCTTGTTGCTTTGTATCTTCTGCCACCATGAAATGTTGCCCCTCTGCCACACCACCTTGCCTTGGAGCCAGCCAATTATGGACTGAAACATCTACAAACTGTGAGCTAAATAAACATCTCCCTCTTTAACTTTGGCTGTCTGGTATTTTGTTCCAGCAACAAGAAAAGTAACTAAGACAGATGGTCTTCATTTCAGTCTGATAAAAGACATCTATGACAAACCAATAGCCAACATTATACTAAATGAATAAAAATGGAAAATGTTCACTCTAAAATCAGGAAAAGACAAGGATGTCCAGTGTCACCACTCTTATTCAATGTAGTTTTGGAAACTTTAGCCAGAGCAATTAGAAAAGAGAAAGAAATAAAAGGAATAATGATAGGAAAGGAAGAAGTTAAATTATCATTATTTGTGGATGACATGATACTCTACATAAAATCCCCAAATCTCTACCAAAAGACTTCCAGATTTAATAAGCAAATTTAGTGGTCAGATACAAAATCAATACTCAAAAATCAATAGCCTCCCTCTACATGAACAATAAGCTCACTGAGAGAGAAATTGGGGAAACAACACCTTTCACAATAGCATCCAAAAAAATTAAATACCTAGGAATCAATCTAAAGAACGATGTAAAAGACCTCTACATTGAAAACTATAGTAGCCTGAAAAAGGAGATTGAAGCAGATATTAGAAAATGGAAAGATACACCTTGCTCTTCAGAAGGAAGAACTAATATTATGAAAATGGCCATATTCCAAAATTGTCATACAGATTTAGTGCAATCCTTATCAAAATTCCAACAGCATATCTCACAGAATTAGAGAAAACAATCCTAAAATTCATTTAGAACCAGAAGAGACCTAGAATAACAAAAGCAATTCTGGGCAACAAAGGCAATTCTGGGCAACAAAGGCAAGGTAGGGGGCATCACCATCTCTGACTTGAAATTATACTACAAAGCTACTGTGACTAAAAAAAAAAACCAATATGCTACTGGCAAAAAAAAAAACCAAAACAAAACAAAACAAAACAACCTAAGGATCAGTGGAACAGATAACAGATTAGAAGATGCAAAAACAACTCCAGACATACTTAGCAACCCTATCTTTAATAAAGGTATAAAACATATTCACTGAAAGAAAGTTAGCCTCTGTAATAAATGGTGCAAGAAAAATTGGCTTTGCACATGCCAAAGATTAAAATTGGACTCATATCATTCACTATGCACTAAACTAAAGCTGAAATAGATCAAAGATCTAAATATTAAAACAGAACCATTAATTATGCAGGAAGATAAAATAGGTAGAATTCTTGAAGACACTGGTGTAAGAAAAGACTTTATGAACAGAACCCCAATTGCATAGGAACTATCACAAAGGATCAATAGTTGGGATCTCATCTTATTAAAAAGCTTTTGCACAACAAGAGAAACCACCAACAGAATGAAGAGACCACCTACAATGTGGGAAAAAAATGTTTTCCAGCTGTTCATCAGAAAAAGGTTTACTATCAAGAACATATAAAGAATTCAAAAATATCAGACTCCCCCAAATTTAAAGACCCAATCCCAAAATGGGTATCTGAGATGAATACATACTTCTCAGATGAAGAAGTACAGACAGCAAATAAATACATAAAAAAATGTTTAACATCATTGGTCATTGAAGAGATACAAATTGAAACAATGGTAAGATTCCATCTCACCCCAGAAAGAATGGCTCTTGTCAAGAAATCAACCAGCAACAAATGCTGGAGGAGCTGTAGGGGGAAAGGAACGCTTCTCTACTGTTCGTAGAATTGTAGACTGGGGCAACCACTGTGAAATCAGTGTGGAGATGCCTCAAAAAACTGGGATTAGAGATCTCATTTGATCCAGCTATTCCCCTTCTCGGTATTTTCCTGGAAGAATTAAAAGCATCATACCACAGTGATATATGCACTCCCATGTTTATAGTGGTACAGTTTGTAATAGCCAAATCTTTGAAACAGCTCAAATGCCCATCAACTGAGAAATGGATAAAGAAGTTGTGGGGTTTTTTTTATACAATGAAGTTTTTTTATACAATGAAGGATAAGCCTGAGACATTCCTAGGTAAATGGATGCACCTTGAGATCATATTCTTAAGTGAAATAAATTGTACCCACATTTGTGTCATGCCCACAGCTTCCCAAACCAGTGGATAGTGAAGGTTTAAATGAAAGAGACACGTGGTACGATTTTAGCACTCCAGGAGGATCAAAATCCTCTAGCAGAATTTGAGATTCTCTTGGGGCTGAGATAAAGAACTTCCCCGGGTGGCTTGTATTTATTTGGTTTTTAAACAAAGGAAGGGGATACTAAGGAAAATGTGGGAACTGCGCAGGACCTTGGGAGTCAGTTCAAAGACTTTCCCAAGTAGTAAATTATGCCAATCAGGAGAACTACCTTATCTCTAGGTTGGTTTTAATGCAAGAGACTGGAGCCCGCAGCTGCAGTCTCTATTTAGTTAATTGGGGTTGGAGCCAAGTGTCCTCAGCTGTGGCCTTATCTTGTCCTTTCAGGGATCATGGCACCATAGGCCACTACAGGCTTCAGCCGGGACCAGTGACTTATAGAGGTTCACTCACTACGAATCCACTGCCCATCTGGACAAGGGGCCTAGGACAGACTCACAAGTAAACACAGAAAGCCAACTGATTAATTTTAAATCCTGCTCAGAGCTGCTTCATAGTGGTCTTCATCACATTCGAAAAGACCATATTGTTTCTCCAGTGTGAGAAACTGGAAGTGTAAATAAGGACCAAAATGGATATTAAATATTGTGAAATAGAAAAAAAATGTTCAAATGGAAAGGGAAACAAGGGATGGGGGAGGGGGAAAGGAAAGAAGAGAAAAGTAAAAAAGTGAAAAAAGATGGAAAAAAGGGAAACAAAGCTTTTGTAAATGGGGAGGGGAGGAGGAGTTGAAGGGAGGGTGGGAGAATGGGGAAAAAATGAATCAAGTTATATCAAGTACAGGTACACATGATCTATGATACATATGGTCATTATGTATATCTAAAATGTACCCATAAAACAATAAAGAAAGAAGATTGAGAAAAAGGGGCTGTAATGCACAGTGTGAGGGGCAGAGGACCAGCAGGGACCGCTGGGCTTGTGCAAAGGCAACATGGCATGAAGTTTATCATGCCTGGGTGCAGGCAGATAGAAGGCAAAAAGACCATCGGTAGAGAACAAAGAGACGTGTGCCCTATTTAAAGGGATGGAAAGAAGGCAAGGGACTTTACATGGGAGAATGCTAATAAACATCTGTTTATTTTAATAAGCATCAAGACAGCAAAGTTCTCTTGCTGAAAGTTCTCTTGCTGTCTTGTACCTTACTGGGCAAAGTTCCTTTTTTTTTTTTTTTTTTTTCCAGTTTTTTGATTTTTTTTTTTTTTGGAACTGGGAATTGAACTCAGGGCCTCACACTTGCCAGGCAGGTGTTGTGCCACTGACCTATATCTCCAGCCCTGGGCAAAGTTCTTGAGGTGTGTGGTACAAACTTTGGGGTAGTTCCAGATGTTCTCAGATGTCCCCAGATGTCGATAGATATCCTGGAACCTGCAAAATTCCTTGTCCTATCTTATCTCCTTTGCCCTGTGCTTGCCAGTGACAGCTGTGGTGCTGAGCTGAGTTCTCTCCTGAGAATAATGTCTCTGCTGGCAACCAGGTTAGGAGTTAGGAGAGTCATGTCTGATTCAAGCCTTGGGGCAGAACAATATTTGTAGAAATACTGGCTATAATTTACACAATTGATACAGAACACTGATCTGTATATTTCTACTTTTCAAATACAACAGATATATCCATTCACAGATATATCACAAAGTATGGAAAGTCAAAAGAAAATCATATTAAAAGTGACAGAAAACTTTTTTCTCCATGTACTAGGAGATTGCAATTATATTAACTGCTAATTTTTAATCTGAAATTAAAGCAGAAATCCTGTTGGCCTTACCTGTTTGAACACTTGGATCCAGTCACTAAGGGCTGGCCCCCTTGCCTCTGCACCCTGGAAGCCACTGTCCTTCTGGTCAAGAAAGCTGACAAGCTCACCCTAGGCCAAGACCTAGCCATCCAGGTGCCACGTACTGTACTGGACCTCCTAATTAACAGTGGACATTGCTAACTCTCAACAGCCAGGCCACCCAATACCAAGGACTCCTATGCAAAAATCCTCTGAGGTCAGTCAAGCATTACTCTGAGAAATTATTTCCAGACATGGACTCCTTCTGTCCATGGGAAGTGACAGTGGCCCAGCCTTTGTAACAGAAATAATTCAAAACCTCACTGACTTAACCCTAGCTCAGCCCATGGAGATGCTTGGCAATTATGAAAGAAATTTCTATACCTGACCCTTCTCAATGGCTAGACTAAACCTGTGCCCTAGTCCAGTTGGTTACTCCCTTTACAATTGCTTAAAGGTCAGTCCCTCTTCTTGAGTCTTCCCATGCATTCAGAAAATGCCACTAAATCAATCTGTCCCCTTACTGTTTCAAAGGGTTTGTTTCAATGAATTTGACCTTACTGTCTACATGGATACAGTGGGGATCATGGGAGGGGTCCCCACTAAATTTAAAGCTCAAAATCAAGTAGCTACAGGATTTAAAAATTTACTGTTGTGATGGGGCACTATCAACAAAAATGTAGATTGGATAAACTATATTAACTACAATCAACAAAGGTTTATAAATTATAGCCAGGAGGCCATTTTAAAAATAGCTAAACAACTTGGCCCACCAAGCAGCTGTCCTAACAAACAGACTTACTCTGGATATGACTCTAACAACAACAGCAACAACAACAAAGTGGTGTCTTTCTTATGACAGGAACACAATACTATACTTTTATCCCAAAAACCTCTGCCCCTGCTGACACAATTACCAAGGCCTTCCAAGGCCAAACACCCCTGTCAAATAAAACTAGACAAAAACGCTGGAGTTAATAACCTATTTATAAGTTTACTAAAACAATGGTTTGACAAATAAAAGGTCTTAATGGCCTCCATACTTACTTCCCTGATCATTACTATTAAAATTCTCATTCTATGGGTTGCTGTATAATCCCATGTGCACATAGTTTAATTCAGAGGTCAATTCAGACAGGTCGCCAGAAGAAAAGACCCCCAAGTTACCTGAGTTTAATATACATAAGTGCTGCCTACACTCAACAGTCCCTAATGGACTCAAATGATGATGCCCCTCAGAGTTCCTGAGGAGCATTAAGAGGAGGGAATGAAGTAGAAATCCTGACCTAAGGGCAACCATTTCATTCCATCAGGCTGCAGCCATTCTATTCTCTGCCACTGAACTCAGCTAAATCATATGATTTGTTATCAAGTTGAAACTTCTGCAAACTTGCTATAAAGAACTTTGCTACATACAACTATGCTCACCACAAGATATCCATTGTACCATGGTCTTCAGCTATGCTTATCTAGTTTTTTTGTAACTCCTGCTTGCCACCCTATGAAAAAAAGACAAACGCTCTATAATCAGTGACTCAGATTTTAGATATTAGTTCTCTGGGGTCCTCTAGTGTTAATAAAATTCAGTTCAGTTCTTCTCCTGAGCTCCTGGCTACTGTTGACTCAATTTTCCTGCGTAAAATATTGGAAGACAGTGGACTAGCACGCTCAAAGAGCTTAGAGAAAAACATCAATTTCAATCAAAGATTTCACATTCAGAAAATCTATCCATCAGTGATGAAAAGGGAACATATTCTCCAATAGACAAAGCCTAAGAAAATTTGCTGCTGGCAGTACTGTCTGACAAGAAATAATAAAGGAAGTCTTTGAATGGCAAGAAATCATTTATTTTTTTATTTGAAAATAGTGGATTGATTTATCAGTGTCGTGTGTGTGTGTGTGTGTGTGTAAAGAAATTCTTAAATTTTTCTTTTACTGTTTATTTTTCATTGATTTCAAAAGCAAGCATACTAGAAATATGCAAGAATATACTTTGAGGGTTTGTTTCAATTTTATACTTAGTTTGTGACTTTATAATAATGTATTAAATTAATTTTTTGGTTTATAGCCAAATAGCTGAAAAGAGAAAATTAATTGAAAAGTATATAAAAATTTTACTTAAAACTTAATGAGTTAAATAAGTGTGAAAGAAACTGGGATTGGGTTGATGCAATGTAAAAATATATATGGGGAATTTCTGGAGGTATAGAGGTGATATACTGAGTGTGATAATTCCCATTAAAAAAAATGTAAGAGAGAACACCAAAGTTTCACAAACTATGAAACTGATGTAGCTCAGGCAGAGACCCTGAGGAAGCAGTCCCATCTGGGCTTCTGGGTGGTGGTGGTGGTTGAAAATGTACGGGGCACTATCTGACTGGCTGAACAGCTGGATTTGGAAGGAAGAATCTGGAAGACTCAGGAGACTAGAGGATGTGCCGGGCTGGAGGGTGGGGAGTGATGATGGGGTTCCCTCTTCTTTCTGCAGCCCCCCTCAGGACCCCTTTGTGATGAGGAGACCAGAGCTCTGTGATGCAGGCCTGGGCCCCACCCCTGACTCACTGAGGGAACTCTCAGGGCTCAGTAGCCTGAGGGCGACAGTTCAGTTCAGATAATGGAGAATCCTCTCTTCCGTCTGAAAAGTGTTAGTACCACATGGCTGAGCACCAGCTCCACCAGCTGGGCAATGGACATGATCCTTGCCGTTCTGTGTGGGTTGCTGCTCTTTAACCTACTGATCCCTTTCCTGGAGACTGATCCATCCTTCCCATTAACTTGGAAAAAGGAAAACATCAGAAAGGTAAGCATCCCTTGGGAGAAACCCAATAAACAGGCCTCTTTCTTCGACTATATGTTCTACTTTTCCTAAACCAGTTGAGAGAATTTTTGTTTGTTTGTTTGTTTGTTTCTGGTACCGGGAATCAACTCACGACCTTGCACTTGCCAGGTAGGCGCTGTGCTGCTGAGCTCAATCCCCAGCCCCTCAGTTGAGAGAATTATAAGTGTGGAAATCTCAGTAACAATACCATTCTTCTGGGACTGGTGGGGCAGAGGTGAGAGTGGGCACTGAGACATTCATCTGAGACTCTCAGATCACCTGTATGGTGCGCTGGAGGGGCCACAGTGAAATAAAACAATGAGAAAAAAATGGCTAAAACGTAGAGTTCCAGAGAATTTGGGAAAAGCGTCGGAGGACTGGTGCGTCAGTCCCATTCTCACGGCAGATGCATCTGGACTGGCAGCCGGAAGCTCAGGCCTACGTGGGAGCTGAGAGACATGTGGGTAGATCTCAGTGTATGTTTCCTGACAAGAGGAACTGGGACTAATGACATCCATGTGGAGCTTACATGCAAAAGCTATTCTGTTTTCCAAAGAAGAAAAACAGAAAATGCTTTTAGCCACATTACAAATAAACTCTATTTCTGGAATGTAGAAAGTCACACTATTTGGGAACATTGCATACAGAAAAACGCGGGAGAATTGGGTCTCAGACTCTTACTTTCTTGTTTCTCAGCCCCACGTGGAAAAGAAGGGGCGGGGAAAAAGAAGAAAGAAAAAGAAGAGCTATATTCTGAAAGGTAAGGCTCTGTTCTTCTAGGACAGATGTGACTTGAACTCCCTGTTCCTGAGAAACCAGATCCAAATCTCTGCGGCTGTCACTTGAGGAGGTCTAACGGTGAAGCTTCTGGGAAAGAAATCTGACCTGGGGACATTTCTCAGGCTGTGTGCTTGGAATGAAGCTGTGACTGGCCAGGGAAGGGTGGTGTCCGGGAGGGGGCAGTGTGGGTCATAATGGAGCAATACTGTTTACATTTGCAGGCGGAACTTACAGGTCTAACTGCAGGAACGCTGTTTTACTTCTCTATAGCAGACTACTCATTAGATGAGCGGTCTTTCCTCCCCATAAGGTAACTGTGAGGACAATGGGGGTTGGTGGACACAGAAGCTTCTTGTAAAGGATAAAAAGTGGCCTCTCCTTGTTCCTTACTATCACTGTCAGGAGTCTCAGACACTGATGACTGGCTGGCCTGCAGGTCTAATATGATATGGTGTCTCCCATGTGACAATCTACTCGGCTTCTTGTAAGATCCCAGGGGCCTCCCTTCTCTGCCATAACCCAGTCTATTTTTCTAGCTTGCAGAGAGTGCCGAAGGGAACTGGAGGAGACTCGGCAGCTAGTTTTAGTTCTACAAAGGTGAAGATCTTTCTATCTCTAGGACTAAGGGGGAGATGGCATGGTGGGGTGGCTGGCCTGGTGAACCTAGGGTGGGGGACAGTGAAGGGACTGAGGGCCACAGTTGCTGACCCCTGCCCAACCTACCCTCCCTTTGGGGCCTGTCTGCTCCTGGCTGTAGCTTGTGCCTCCTGCTTCCTGCAGCCTCCTACACAAGCTCCCCGGAAACGCCGAAGTCAATCACCTCTCTCATGGAGATGCCCCAGGTGAGGTGTTCCAACCAGGGTCTGCAGGAGCCAATGGACCACCAAGGCATTGGGTGGCAGCCCCTTCTTCTAGCTCTCTGTCCTCATTGCCTTCTCTGATTTCTGGGACCCAGCACTCACTGGCCTCAACCCTCTCCACAGAGCCTCAAGAAGACCAGCCTGCCTTGAGGAGGCTGCCCCCAGGCACTGGGCCCCACGACTCCTGGCTCAGTAAATCCTGTTTGGCATCTTTCGTCAGGTTTCTCTTAGGCCCTGACCTCCTTCACCACTGTCTTTCATGCTTCTCCTGGTGCTGGGCAACTGCCAAGGCCACCTTCTTCTCCAGCTGGGCACATGGCAAATCCCAGCAAGAACATCTGTCTCCCCACCCACCAGACACTGTGCTCTGGGAAAGCCCCTCACACTGGCAGGCAGAGGCGGGAAGAGGGGACCATGCTTTCATCCACCCTGACATGCAGAAGCTGCTGGAGATGCTGATCAGCAAGAGAGTCAAACAGAAAATGCTCCAGGAAAAACCAAAGGGCGGCTCATTTTTCCAACCGGTGAACACAGACCACCCCCGGGTTTCTCTGAGAAACCTGTTAAAGTCACTGGGTGACAAACTCACCTCTGCACAGCCCTTCTGCAGCACAAAGGGCAAAGCAGAGTGGCTTCTTGGGTCTCAGCAGCCCTCTCTCCACAAGGTCCTGGGCAGCCCTTTAGAGCGTGAATGCAGCCTACTCTTCTGGGGCCTGCCCTCTCTGCACAGTGAGTCCCTCGTGGCCACTGCCTGGGCTGGTGAAAGATCTTCATCTACATGGTCTCCAACTATTAAATTTAATGAAGTTCCCACACATATGTCAGATCCATTACTACGCAATTTACCCACATTTCTGCCGTCTGTCCAGCCGCCAGCCCAACTCCTGTGCTTTCCCCCAAAGCCACAGCCTACCTGTCCATCCCAGGTCAGGGCCTGTGGAACAACTTGCTTTACATCCCAGAAGAAGGCACAGTCGTTTCTTCCTATTGAAAATCAGGACCTCGAATGGACCCTGCAGAAGCCATTGAAATGGAGACAGGCTTTAAACTCTAAGCTCCAAAAAGGTCAAGAACCCATTAGCCTACCTACTCTCAACCTTCCTCAAGGCAGCCAGGCCTCTGAGGCCCCACAGTCTTTCTCCATGCTTTCTGGGGATTCTTGCAGCGCTGTACTGGAGAAGAAACCAGAGTGTCACAGGCCAGGGAGATTCAACAGAGATGAGGGGAGCGAGAACTTGCCCCACCCTGCTTTCAGGTTCATACCATCCCAGGGTCTCATACAACATTTGGGCAAATTCCCAAGGAAGTGTGAGGGCCAGGCACAGCACAGCCAGGGACCCACCCAGCCCACCCGGCCCTCAGCACTTGCTTGTGGAAAGAACAAAGCTGTCCAGAATACAGGGTCCCGGCCGTCTGACAGTCCCTTTAATAAGGGTCTGGTAACCCTCAAACGAGAGGACAGAAGGAAAGTTCCACAAGATACAAACAAAGGCAGGAAAGATGCATCCAAGAGTACAGGAAGCACCTCATGGAAGGTTCAGCAGCACAAAGGTGCACAAAGTAACATCATGGGGCCTGAGAAGTATGACTCGGGTGGTCACTTCTCTAGGGGGCAAGAACAGAAATGTCTGCAAAAAGACCTGCAAGTCCATCTGAACAGGAAGTTGGGGCAAATCGAAGAAGGCACGATCCCTGTGTGTGTAAGATCTTGGCTTACTGACAAACACACTTCACCCAAGTCAAACAACCACTCACAACCCACAAATCTTAAATACTCCAACGGTCTGGAAAAGTGTGTGAACACCTCTCAGGTGCTTGCCTTCCTTGATCCCAGAACTCATCTATTGTTGGAAGTGCATATGAAAAACTATCGGTTAAGGCACAAGTGGGGGACACTCTTGCAGAACTTTGAGCCTAGAAACGTCCACACAGGTGAGGCTCAAGCCTTGCCCTCTCCACAGCCCACATTTGCCTCCTTGGAGACCTATGACTCCACGGCTGACTTCACTGCCAAATTAGCCACTTTCCAGCAAGAAATTCCTGGGAAAGTTCCAGGACAGAACGAGACAACAAAAATATCCTTTCCCAGTCTGCAGAGCCCTCTCCCTGCCACCAGGTCATCTGCATGGAAGGAAGTGCAGAGATCTGGCACTGGGACCCCATCTGATCACAATGATGGGCCCTCCGACATCCCTCCAACTGCACAGGAGGTTGGGCTTCCTTCTGCTGCCTGCACCCAGCAGAGCAGCACTGTTCTCAGGATCGAGAGAGGCAGCCCAGGGCCCACTCCAGGCCCAGCAATGGCCAAGCATGATCCAGGGGAGGGGACTGGGATGGTGGCCTTCAGAGGTACCTGCCGCAGCACACCAACGCTGGAAGTCAAACTACTGTCCCCACTCTCGGTAGCCAAAGAGAGCAGGAGGCCAGAGGTGGAGGAGAGGCACCCGGCATGGGAAGTCACCGTAGGAGCCAGCACGATGGAAAACTCTCAGAACATCAACATCAGCCTAAGGCCTTTAGGGTCTCAGGACACCAGTATTCACTCCTCCCCCTCTAATCAAGCTCCAAATGTCGGGAGAAAAGTGGAGTGTCAGCTGGACATCAATAGGCCCAGGGAGAGACAGAGTCCTCCGCCACTGGTCAGGAAGGTAGATACCCCTGGGACCAAATCCTCTCCACACCTGCCAGAGAAGGGCCAGGCTCCTATAAAAAGCCTAATTAAAAAGATGAAGTACTTTCTGCAGTATCCTAATACTAATAAACAATGCAAAGGGCAGGAAGACTTCAGGCAAAAAAGCAAGCCCTCATCAGCCCTTGCTCAGAGCAGAGTATCAATCATAAACAGAGTGGACACAATCAGGGAGGAACCAAAAGTGCAGATGCTGCTGAAAGTTATTCGACAGATTCTGTTAAAGAAATTAGGGCTTCTCCACGAAAGTGCTCCTTCAGGCGCAAACTCCCATAAAGCAGAACCTCCTGGACCTGTGGGTAGGCGTGCCTGCTACCACAGGCTTCCCTCCAGCCCAGACAAGAGGACAACAGTGAAAGACATGGCCTGTGCTCACAACAACCCCAGTGACCACAGCCAGCCTACTAAGAGCAGGTGGATCAGAGACAATTACAGCAGTCAGGTCTTGCTGCCTCAAGTGCCTGCGCGCCCCACCAGTCAAGGCCATCACAGGCCAACAGGCAGGGGTGCCTCAGGTTACCTTCACCATCACCCCACAAGCTCTTTCCAAAGAGTTGTCTTTTCTCAAATGCAGCAGAAGCTTCCTCATGCCTTTTCTTCTGAGGAAAACTTCTTTGCAGAGGAAATGCATTAAAAGAGAAACTGCTTTGTTTCATACGAGCATATCTCCTATATGTAAATGCTTTCTTCCTCCCAAGATGTCTATTGCTTCCTAATGTTCTTTTCTCATCTGAGTTAGGAGCTTCTGTGTCCTAGCTGGGTGTGAGAGGGGATCGGCATGTGCTCTTTTCAGAGCAGCTTCTAGAGGGCGTGGGGTTGTGGAGGCACTGATGTCCGACCCTCACCCTAGTGTCCATCCTTGTGCTGTCAGCCTTCATCGTGTGCTCCCTACACAAACCACAGAGCCGCTGGATTCATCAGGATGACCCATCCCTACAAAGACCCCACCCCAGGCTCTGGCTCGACCTGTGGTTCCCCTGCCTTCCCTCTGCCTCCAACTCGGTGCAGCTCTGGAGACGGTTGTACCGAGGAAACATCACTTGCAGTAGTTTCACATGTCACCATGTGACCACAGGAATGGTGGGTGGGTAGAGCGGTGGCCTTGAGTTCACAAGAGGCAGACTTTTGCCACCCTGAACCTTTGATGTTATTAGCAATACCTGCCCTGGGAGCCCCTACTCTGCCTGATGGAGACTGCAAGGGGATGGGGCTTGCAGCCCATTTTATGTCACTCTGGATGACACCAGTGTCACCTCCCCAATTCTTCCTTCCTGTCTAGAACAGTAGCCTCAGACGGAACTTGCCTGTGTCTTTACGGGTGACTAGGAGCTGCAGGACAGCTATTGAAACTGTGTCAGCCTTGCCCGGGGTTATCTGCCTTCCCAACTGGGCAGGATTGTGTGTGCAGAACCATCCAAAGATAGGACATGCTGCACCCATGATGAAATGTAGGAGAGTAGTTCCAAAAGGTGTAGCCAGTGAAGGAGGCAGAGCGGCACATGGGTGCCATAAAGGGTGCTACCCTTGGGAAGCCGCTGTGCACCCAGTGCCGTGAACCAGTCTGGAGGAAGAGCACACCACAGGCTGAGCTGCTCACCCTGTTTCGTCTCAGGGCTCTCCCCACTCTGGCTCCCAAACCACAGGCCTGAGGAAGCCCCTTGAGCTCTGACATAGATCCAAGAGGAAGCAGAGACTTCAGGCAGGAAGATTAATTTCCCAATAGTATATTTAATGAGTCTGTATGTTACCTCATCTTGAATTCCAGAAAGAACCAGTTGACAAAAAGTGGAAAACCTAGAGCTCTGGGAAACAGGAATGTGCCTTCCAACTGGTGATGTTACACATATATGTAATCACAGCATTTCTTCCAGAGAGGTCAGGATTTAACACAGCCACAGTCCTGGCCTGGGTCAGAAGGCATTTTCCTAGATTAAGTCCTGGCTTGTATCATGGAACAGTAGGAGAAAGGGCCACAGGCAAGATTTACCCAGGCAAGAGAAAATGAGGGGTAGTAGTAAGGCCAATGACAGAGAAGTTAGAAAGATTCCCACTGAGCCCCACATAGAGACGTCCACACTGATCCACACTGACAAATCCCACAGTGATGTCCAGAGGCCCTGAAACTCTTCTGAGAGATCTCCCTGGATTCTCTCTCAGAGAGTTCTTCAGACATATGCATATTCCCTGACACAGACCGCTCTGTGAAAGACCCCTCAGGCCTGAACAGACCCCAAATTAAATCTTCCATAAGATATACATGGACACTACCACAGAGATTTTCAGAAATCCATAGACTAACACAGACCTCCACAAAGAGCCACACACGGAACTCTAGAGAACACCATGTTGACAGACCTCAGACCAGACCTACACTAAGGCTCAACAGAGACCCCCACAGAGAAATTCATAGAGATTTCATGAATTCTCTGACACAGGCTGACCTCCAACGAGCACAAAGCCTGGCACAACTACTTACCTCAGAGTAAGTAACCTTACAGAGTTTCCCAAGGATGATTCCACAGAATCATCATACAGGGATGAGATCCTTGGACCCACAAAGGTTGACTCACAAATATTAACAACCAACTCTCATAGAGATCTTGCCTAGGACCTCCGAGTCTTCTAGAACTTCACCTTCTTTCAGAGACCTCCTTCTAGGACAGCCCAACCATAGAGGTAGTGCACAGAACACTCACTATGACACAGGGACACATAATGATCCTCACAGAGAGGCCTCACCTTGATCCACAGTGGCTACACACATTTGGAGAGACCTGCACAAAAATTTATACCAACACCTCACAAGTTCCCAGAAACTTGACAGAGACTTTTTATAGCATCATATAGAGAATCCATGTTCACTCTGCCCTCCTAGTAGATCTGAACCCACTGAGTCAACAGGTATCACAACAGGGACATCAGTGGTGGCCTGAGCCCAACACTATGACACTCAGACACTTGTCAACATGGCCCCAAGTGGGGTATGGACTCACATTCCTTTGTAATGTGAGTGCCTAAGAGAATCATCGCAGATTCCATGTGGAGACCAGATAACTTCTTCCCTCCACAGGGTTTCCTTCCCTTCGGCTTTGCCCCATATTTCAGAGAATACCAATAAAATGCTACCAGCTTTCAGTGAGAATAAATAAGTGCTTTGTCCAGTTTCACGTATCAATAAACTGAAAGGTAACATTGTCACATTTTTTGTTTTAATTTCAGTGGGGAACGGATCTGATCTAAGAAATTTGGAAATGTAGAATGAAATAACCCAGCGTGAAGCATGGGGACTTGCTTTCCCTCTCCGGAGTCCGTGCCTCCACCATTTCACCCTGCACAGAACAGCAGAGCGCCAACTGTGTGGGGCTTGCTTTAGTTTCAAATGAAACGCGCTAAGAATCATAAAAGGCTTTTTACAAATGTCGCACACAGATTATGTTCCTATTTTAACTTCTGGCAAAATTAATGATCAGTAATAACATTCTCTCTATCTTAATATATAATGCTAACTGATATTGTACACATCTTTTGAACATTAAAGTCTTAATGTGTAGGCAGTATAGCTCAAATGTACAGACAAATTGCAAAATTTCTGTAAAAGGATGCTAGGAAACACACATTTTCTAAGACTTGGGCAGTCAGGCTCTCTTCATTACAGGGCCACACAAAAGTGTATTGGTTCATGTTCCACAGACTCAAAATATATGGCAGATCCATCATTCTATTACATACAGAGCCTAATGAAACTGTGAAAAGTTTCATCTCAACATGTGAAGTGTGGAAAATGCACATGTAAGCAACATTTATATTAGAATAATCCATAATGTAAGGCCTCACATATCCATAGCACTGTGCAAAGAGTACATGTTGGTGAGACTGTATGTCCCTCGCAGCTCATGAGCAACCTGTTGTCCTTGCCTTATTAACACGTGTCTGAGTGACATCTGCCAAGGATGTCAGTGGTTAGGTCTCTGAGGTTACCCACCAACCTCAAACAACACATTCCTTTCTCTAAAGGACAGGGACCACGTGGTCTTTTGGCTTGTTTCAACGAATTTTCCCCTCTCCCTCATTACGAATTTATATGGATTTTATTTTTCTTTTGTACCACTTACCATGTCATTGAGTCAAACATAATACAAGGTAGGCGTGGATTTCCTCTAGTACTTCATTGGATTGAATTTTTTTGTTTACAGTGCATATGAAGCAAAATGCTCAAGTTATCGGAACAAAAGAACACCAATTGGGAAGAAGTCCATACAAAACATGCTTTACAAAAAGTATTCTTTCAAACCAAGTTTTTAACATAAGTTGAGTGATTACCTTTCAGTCTTTGAATGAAGTTTGCCCAAGGTAGTCATGAATTTTAAAAAGAGACGAACATGTGGGAGAGTCTTCAACTGGGACACGTGCAAGGCGTTGTCCCTCAGTCACAATTCATCCTTCAACAAGCTGTGAATATGACAGTGGTCTTGCGCACTAATGCACCATCACCTCAGTCATCGCACACACATCTGCCATACACTGCCTTGAGGATGTGTACACCCAGTTTGTATGGCAAAAACTTGTGTCCTTACTCCCTGAAGAAATACCAAGGTGGTTCAACCTACTGCAAAGATTTTGTCAGTACTTTAGAAACCATAGCCGCCTTTACTTTAATAAGATATAATTACTGTGAATCTTAGAAATATTTGGCATTTTATGCATATCAAGAAATGCACATTAAAAATGATGATGAGACTGGCCTTTTTGGGCACGCCTGTAATCCAGGCACTCAGAAAGCCCAGGCAGGAGGATCAAAAGCTCAAAGCCAGTCTGGGTAAGTTAGCAAGACCAGGTCTCCAAAAAATAAGAAGGGGTTGAAGTGGTTCCTCAGTTTTAGAGTATAAGCCTAGAACACATGAGGTCTGGGGTTCAATCAATGGGACTGCAAATTAAAAGTAAAATAAGTGAAAACACATTATTGTTTTTAAAACTTCTCAAATGTAAACATGTTGCTGCAAATGAAGTGATTGTTTTTTAAATCTCCAGGGACAAGTCTCTCTGAATGATGTGGATGGTCTATTACCAAGTTGGTTTCAAAGTAGATTTTTAAAGCAGGTTTCAGGCTGCCTTACACAAGTCCTAGACTGACGTTAGTGATTTTGGCACCTGGAAGAACAGTGAGGATTAAGGCAATATGTGATGACTTAATACTCCGAGGGATAACAATCTTTTCTAAATAAGCAAAAACCAAAACAAATGAAATAAAAAGTCAAAAAAGGAGAGACATTCCACAACAGCATCCTTCACAGTGATTCCCCTTTGTAGACTACAGTCCTAAGGACAGTGTAATGCACTTTTACTTACAAAGGAACTCCTCAGGATGAAACTTCTCCAGGCTTTCTAAGATATACTCACCCACACCACAGTCCTGCTCACAGCATGAGCAGAGGAAGATACATCCAGCTTCAGCTAATCAAGGGCATCCTACACAAGGTATGATTACAAAATATAGTGACTCTTTAATAAAAAAAAACTAATCACAGTAAAAGATATATTGCCACTAATCCCCATCAGAATACTCTCTCTCCCTTCAAACACAATTACTCCATACTTCTTGCGACTTTCTGATGCAGTTCTCAAAGTTTTGTCTTGTTTTTTGATTCTCTTGATTTATTAGGAGGTTTGTTACAAATGTTTGACTTGGTTTTACAGGCATGGTTCCATGGATTTAAACAAGAAATGAAGAATTAACACTGCTATTTAGCCTTTTCATTACATATGTACAAATAACATTACTAAAATTGGCAATGGAAAGAATCTTGTTTCAAATGGCTTGTTAGTGATTTTGTCTAAATGTATCATTAAATAATGAAAGCAGCAATTTGAGGGTTTCTCAAATAGTGATTTGAGCTTCAGAACATAACAGCATAATTTGGTAACTTAATTGTTCCTATAAGGCATAGCCGGACATGGATACTATGGTTCAAAAATACATTTATTTCATCAAACACAGAAGATATAAATATTAGGTATACATTCAAAGTTAAGGTTTAATTCTAGGGTATAAGTTCTCTGTTTAATCTAAATCAATACTTCTAATCATTTCTGATATAGGTTGTCTTATTACTTTCTCCTACCACTGCCAAAAATGGAACAAGGATTTCTGTGAGCAGTCTATATTTGTAAGGTTAACCACAGGACTTTCTCTAAAGTATTAGTCAAACAATTTAAAAGAAAACAACATGATCTTTTCCATTCCTCAGTTGCAGCTGTACTCCAGCTGTCAAGTGCCCTTCCCACATAATAATATTAAAATCAAGATTTAATACAATATTTGACAGAAAGCAACAATTCAGGCTATTACAATAATATTAAGTGGTAGAGGCATACCTCAAATTGCTTAGAGTGTCAGAAACCATTTGAAAACAAAAACTCCCTATAAAAATCAAGTTCTAAATTGTTGATCTTTAACTAATAAGGCAATTCTGCATACCAGAAATTCCTTCAGTGTCAACAAAGACGTGCAGGGCAGGCACATTCCTGTAATCCCAGCACTCAGGAGGCTGAGGCAGGATTGGTGCGAGTTTGAGGTCAGCCTGGGCTACAAAGTGAGCTCAAGACCAGCCTAAACTGCATAGAGAGACCCTGTTTCAAAAAGACAAAAAAAAGGGGCTGGGGATTTAGCTCAGCGGCAAAAGCGCCTGCCTGGCAAGTGCAAGGTCGTGAGTTCGGTTCCCGGTACCGGAGAAAAACAAAACAAAACAAAACAAAAAAAAAGACGTGTGATATTTCTTCAGATCAATGAAAAGACACTCAGAATTAAGAACAGAAAGTAATATAGGCACATTTTGTTTAAAATCATAACCAAAGATTTGGAAAACTGAATACATCAAAGAGCTTTAAATCTGAGTTACTTTTTAGAGATTGAGGGGAAGTAGGTGAAAATTAGGAGCACCTTTTAAATTCTGATCCTAATATATTATTTCCATTTTCCTATAGTGGTATTTCAACTAAGAAGGATCAGGTTTTTATGGTACACTTAAAAGACTTCTTTAAATGGTTTTAAAATATAGTATACAAAAACATGTGGGACTAAAGACTTTGAATCTTACAATTCTACTGAATGTCTAAACAACCCTATGTAATTTAAATACAAGTAACTTACTGCCTCAGAATATATTCTAGGTTTTATTTTAAAAGAATGGTGATTCTGAGACATTACAAGTATCAGATGATAACTTCAAATACCTAAAACAATAGCATATCTTGGTGGTGGTTTAACATTTCTTTCTTTCAAAATGGAGAAGCTTGGCGATTTTTGCTTTGTCATACAATATTTATCATTATTACAGACTTTAAATATAACTTAATCCTAAGTATTCACCTCCTATAGGAAACTGACCTCAGCCTTCACTGGAGTTAAATGTCTTGGCTGTTCAATAAAAGAATTTGCTAAATCAAATCATCAAATAGATCACATTACCACGCACATATTCAGGTACAGTATTCATTAGTTATGCTAACTTTGTGAACTTAAGCTATGTTTTCTGTAATGATTGATATACATTGTGTCAACTTGAGGAATTTAGAAGCTTAACTAAGTAACTCAGCAGTTCTGTATCCCCAGGGTATAGAGGACGTGCCCTGGAGCAGCTGTTTATGGTCCAGGATGTTTTAATGGTTGATTCATTGTGTCAACTTGAAAAGTTTAGAAGGGGTTTCTGTGTTAATGAATATTTTCTCCTTGGCTGTGCATTTCTCTAACAAGCAATGTCCCTATCTCTTACCTGGATGAGTGAGGAGAGGGAGAGGTCCATCTGGCTGTTCTGACTTCAGGCTGGGTTGGGGAAGGGACTAGAGGGCTTTCTGTCCTCCAAGCCAGATTTTCATCCTTAGAATGATGTGTCCTCAGCATCTCTGAGGACAGAAAATTATACCTTGTATCAGTGTCCACCAAGCCAGATTTTCATCCTTAGAATAATGTGTCCTTGGCATCTCTGAGGACAGAAAATTATGTCTTGCATCAGCTGAGAAGAACAGAGTGTGGACATGAGGGTCAGTTTGCTGCTTAGACTGTCACCAATTTTTCCACTTATCTCATCTCTAATTCAAGGTCTCCAACTCCAGAGTCTTTGCTGTGTGCTGAGCAAGACTGTCCGGTTCTTGACTTCTGCCCCTCAGACACAGTCTCTCTGCTAGGTAGGGACCAAGCATCCACCATGCTTTTGAGCTCCCAAACTTTGATCAACACCTTTCAACTACAGTTATCTTTTTTCCATTCTCCTGATTGCTTGCTCCTACCCCTCCAACATTTCACCATGGACATTCCCAAGGAGACAGAAAAGTTGTGGGAACTGGATGGCAAACCCTTAAGTGTCACTAACTCTACCCTGAGTGGGCTGTCTCACCAACCCACATGTCCTGTTACTAATCCACCTCATCGGTGATGGTGGTGGTAGGGTTTCTGGAGCCTGAACACAGGGCCTTTGCACTGAGTTACATACTCAGGCCTTTTTTTAATCTTGAAACAGGGTCCCACTAAGTAGCAACTGCCATCCTGCTGCTTCATTCTCCCAGAGTGCTATGATTACAGGCATTTCTCAACTTACCTGGCTCCATTTGATTTGCAAAAATACATTTCTGAATTGCAGACGTCACTACACTTCTCTTAAAAAGTTAATTTTAAAAACAGAAGCTAGATCCAGGTATGGTGGCTTACGCCTGTAATCCCAGCACTTGGGAGGCTGAGGGAGGAGGATCATTACGAGTTTGAGACCAGCCTGGGCTACAAAGTGAGCACAAGGGCCAGCCTGAACTGAACTGT